>NC_074681.1:37787510-37865010 GCF_029448725.1 Salvelinus fontinalis | reverse complement strand
ATTGCGTCATCCGTGGATCTATTTGGGCGGTATGCAAATTGCAGTGGGGTCTAGGGCGTCGGGTAAGGTGGAGGTGATATGATTCTTAACTAGCCTTTCAAAGCACTTCATGATGACAGAAATGAGTGCTATGGGGAAATAGCCATTTAGTTCAGTTACCTTCGCTTTCTTGGGTACAGGAACAATGGACTAGGATATGGAGATATTGAATGTGTCCATAAACACTCCAGCCAGCTTGTCTGCGTATGCTCTGCGGACGCGGATAGGTATAGCGTCTAGGCCAGTAGCCTTGCGAGGGTTAACACGCTTAAATGTCTTATTCCTGTCGGTTACGGAGAACGAGAGCTCACAGTCCACGGGAGCAATGGTGGCCCACGTCGGAGGCACTGGGTTATCCTGTACTGTCATTTTGCCTGTTTGATTGCCTTACGAAGGGCATAACTGGACTGTTTGTCCTCAACCATATTCCCAGTCACCTTGCCGTGGTTAAATGGTTCGCTCTTTGAGTTTTGTGCAAATATCTGTGTGCATCCATGTGTGTGTGGGTGTGCGTCTACATACAAATTTGCTGGTGGGGAACAAGGGTGCCATTATACCCGTGGGTGGTATAAAAAGGTAGGACTGTAAACTACATCATTACAGGGACACAGTCAACAGTCTACCCTGTCTGTCGGCCTGTCTGTTTGTCTACTTGCATCCCTGCCTGCCTGCTTGACTGTCAGCACACGCGTCAGAGCCCAGTCCTTTGTAGGGCAACATGAATTACAGCAGACAATAACTCAATAAACACAGGGACAGATATGAGACATTGACAAGTGAGCTTGTCACAAAGAGGTGGGGTTGTACCGTATGTTTATGGAGCACAAAAATAACTGAGACTCGATCATCATTTCTGTGGTGATGGGCTCACCTAGGCAACCACGAGTGTAACGTACTCTCTCTATCACTATGCAGCTTGATCAAGAAGCTAGTGTGTAGAACGAGGTAGTGTAATACCATCTACTGCTATTTCTATTGTGCTAAAAATGTGGGCGGGTTTCATAGATACATCATCATCATGTCCAATGCCAGAGCTGTATTCAAGAATGCACGTATATCTCGTTCTTTCACTCATTCACTCTCTTTCCCTCTCTCCGTCTCTCACTTTACACACGTTTGTGTACTCTCTCTCTTTCTCTGTCTCTCCCGCTCTCTCCCTCTCTCTCTTACACATATACACACACACACACACACACACACACACACACACACACACACACACACACACACACACACACACACACAGAGCGAGACAAAGATACACACGCGCACACACAGACACACACCGACACAGACACACTCAAGGTAGATGCCTCGATGCATCCATGTTAAGGACAACTAAAGTAGTTTGTCCTTTACTAGTTGCAGCGTACTGCAGCACAGCTTGCATGGTGTCGCAGAATTCAATGGCACGTTACTTAAGTGTCAGTCATTGTAACCATTAAAGCTAGTTAACGCTAGTTGGACCACCAGAGGGCATCTTTGAGAATCATTTGATAGCCTTCAATAGTGGCCGTACTAGAGAATTTAAAACCTTTTTTTGTAAGAATATAGTATATGGGACTGATTTTAAGAAATGTTGCTTAATTAATTTGATTAATATTATGGTGTTTCAATTCCAAGAAAATCAAAGAACCCTCAGGGTTTCCATTAGGATGGAACGGAAACGTGACGGTAGTGAGGGAGTAGGCTACAGTACAAAGAGCATAACATTTCCACACCCTAATTGTAGTCTAACCAATACCCAAACGGAGATTCAGTGAAAATAAAAATCTCATTGATTTATCAAGTCCCCATGCTTGTTTCAGAGCAGCGTGAAACGGTGCTAAAATAGTGACCACAGCGGGTAGGCTAATGCTTCAAATCCTATTGCTTCTAACTTCAATATGCTTTTTCAATAAATAAGACCTACACCTCATTACTCAACACTAGTGAGACTCATGTCACCTACAGTATATGACGTGACCGTCAATAACTACATATGGGTCTCCCGGTGGTGGCAGGCATGGGTATCGAACCTGTATCTGTAGCAACGCAGTGTAGTGTCTTAGACCGCTGTGCCAATCGGGAAACTATTATAATACTGTACATGATGTCCAGCTCAGGATAACCAAAACATTTCTTTATTAAAGACTATCAGAAAGAATGTTGGTACTTATTTATTTTGATCCAAAGCCATGAATGAGTGAGTCACTCAGATTTATGTAGGTGCCGGGCTATATGACTGTGCCATCAACTTAATAATATATAACGATATTTTGGAAGTTATTGTTATTTTTTTTTTAAGTGAGCGATTGTCATCTGAATAAAGGCCAAAATAATATTTGTAAAGGCCAAAACATTTATTTCTGTTTTTAGAGGGAGAGAAACGCTGGGCCAGTTGTGTACCGCCCTATGGGACTCCCAATCACGCAGATGTGATAATAATAATAATAATACTTTTTGTTTTATTATTTGTTTTGTCTTTTCTGGTGGATTAGACTGAAATTGCAACCAATCACGGACGGTTGTGATACAGCCAACCTAACTAAGAAATACATTTGACAATAGAATTCTCCCCCTACCCTCCTTCTAGGCAAATCTATTGTCCAGCTACCTGCTAATAACCATAATGGCGCTGTACAACGTGACCGTGTGTGTTTGAAAGAGTATTTTCCAGTAAGCAGCAATTTGTTTACATTCATTAAACTTTGTTCCAATATTTCTGTAATTCAGTGATATTTATTCCCATAGTAATTCGTTATGGACCCATAATTAAATAAACATCTGCATTTTGAAAGAGTATTTTTATCATTATTTTATTAACGAAATCACATAATACTTCTGTATACTTCTGGCCCTTCTTTGGACACTGTGTTAACAACCCTCCAGACGAGCTTCAATGCCATACAACTCTCCTTCCGTGGCCTCCAACTGCTCTTAAATACAAGTAAAACTAAATGCATGCTCTTCAACCGATCGCTGCCTGCACCTGCCCGCCCGTCCAGCATCACTACTCTGGACGGTTCTGACTTAGAATATGTGGACAACTACAAATAGCTAGGTGTCTGGTTAGACTAAACTCTCCTTCCAGACTCACATCAAGCATCTCCAATCCAAAGTTAAATCTAGAATTGGCTTCCTATTTCGCAACAAAGCATCCTTCACTCATGCTGCCAAACATACCCTCGTAAAACTGACTTCGGCGATGTCATTTACAAAATAGCCTCCAATACCCTACTCAATAAATTGGATGCAGTCTATCACAGTGCCATCTGTTTTGTCACCAAAGCCCCATATACTACCCACCACTGCGACCTGTACGCTCTCGTTGGCTGGCCCTCGCTTCATACTCGTCGCCAAACCCACTGGCTCCAGGTCATCTACAAGACCCTGCTAGGTAAAGTCCCCCCTTAGCTCGCTGGTCACCATAGCAGCATCCACCTGTAGCACGGACTCCAGCAGGTATATCTCTCTGGTCACCCCCAAAGCCAATTCCTCCTTTGGCTGCCTCTCCTTCCAGTTCTCTGCTGCCAATGACTGGAACAAACTACAATAATCTCTGAAACTGGAAACACTTATCTCCCTCACTAGTTTTAAGCGCTAGCTGTCAGAGCAGCTCACAGATTACTGCACCTGTACATAGCCCATCTATAATTTAGCCCAAACAACTACCTCTTCACCTACTGTATTTATTTAGCTCCTTTGCACCCCATTATTTCTATTTCTACTTTGCACATTCTTCCACTACAAATCTACCATTCCAGTGTTTTACTTGCTATATTGTATTTACTTCGCCACCATGGCCTTTTTTTGCCTTTACCTCCATTATCTCACCTCATTTGCTCACATTGTATATAGACTTATTATTGCCTGTATGTTTGTTTTACTCCATGTGTAACTCTGTGTTGTTGTATGTGTCGAACTGCTTTGCTTTATCTTGGCCAGGTCGCAATTGTAAATGAGAACTTGTTCTCAACTTGCCTACCTGGTTAAATAAAGATTAAATTAAAAAAATACAAATAATGATGCTGATGAAGAAATACAGTACTGTACAGTATATACGTTTACATTTGGATAATAAAGCATTTAAAGCATTTTGAAGATATAAGCCACCTGCATTTGTTCATTAGGCTACTGTGCAGTCTGACAAGTAAACATAGCCTCCAGTACATACTGTAGTAAACATGGAAAGTGCCTAATTCCTTACATAAGGTAGAGCAGGCCATGTCCAGACTTTCTCAATGACTTCAACTACTCATTACCTCTGTCTTAAATGCTTTTTCGGGTTGCATCAGTCATGGACAGAAACTTCTGAGACACAGTATTAATGATGAACATCCGGAGGTTCACTGGTAAGCCACATTTGCCTTGGTCAAGTTCTGTTGTCAGAAGAGGAATGGAAATGTCAGGGTGAACCGACGACCTGACGAACCCGCCATGTATGTTGACTCTGAATGTCGGAGGTGGAGTTCCAGAACTCACAGGTGTGCCTGGCATGGATTGTGACTCCATCTTGTTCCTCGCCCTCTTCAACGCATCATTCTCCGCCAATGCCGCTTGGCTCTGGACCAATGCATCAGCTGTCGCCCGTATCTCTGCCCTCAGATAATGTTTCTCTTTCTGCTGGTCTGCCTTCAACGTCTCGATCTCGGAATTCAAAGTTTGAATCTGATCCATGTGCACCTTCATCAGATGAGCAGAATGGTACCGTCCTGAGCCCCCATCGATTACAGTGGCCTGTGATAGAAACGGTAGATCAATTAATAATTAAAAGTGACTCCAACACACAACACGTTTTAAGAATCTAGCAGAACTAGCCGATTTCTTGGCAACCATGTGTTTTTGTTCTCGGTGCGACCCGTTATCCAGGCCTTTGTTCACTGATCTCCACGGATGGTTGTCGGCATTGTTGTATGCTGTACAAAAACACATTCAACTTTTTACAATAAAACAATTTTTTTATTGAACCTTTATTTAATTATCGATTCGATTACACAGTATGTCTACACATTGATAGGCTACATACATTTTTTTTTTAAAGAAAATGCACTGAAATCAAAATACCTTAAGTTTTGGTCATCCTCTCAGCCCCCGGCTCATTTTCAAGTCCTCTCGTGGTTACGGTCCTAACCCTGGAACGGGTAGCACTATAGAAAGAAGCTGGCTTGATGAAAACGATGTCCATTTCGTCTGTTCTCTTTGGTCGCAATGTCATTTTTAGATAAACAGCTCGTTTTTGAATGGTAACTGTGTTAAGGGTGGAGATTGGGGTGGGGTGAGGAGTACTGGAAAGGTGTGACTTTCAGGTTACACAAGGCCAGAAGTATACAGCAGATCACCGATTGTCCTCACTTTGATTACAGTATGCTGCTAATCGGCTACACGTGGTTGAAAACCTGTTTTCAAAATGCCACCAGCTGTCCATCACTACTGTAAATAAAAAGTAATATTTAATAATATCTGCCCTCCGAATTCCTATCTAAGGGGCATTTTCACGTCATTATTAGTTACTTCGTTTTAGTTTGAACGTGCAAACTGGCACTAAGAACAGCGAAAACGTCTCCCTAGTCAGCGCCATTATTAGCGCCCACCGCAATTTCAGTGGATACAGCTGGAGAACTGCAAGGCAATCCCATTGTGCGCCACTCGGGAGCCATGACCAATATGACCAATATATATTGTCCTGCTAATAACATGGTTAATAATATATCTGTTAGAATATCCAAGGGGCTTTAATATCATTATAAATTAATAATAACAATAATAATAATCCCTTTGTTTAAAAAATAACAACATTTTGGAGATTATTTTGTTTTCAAATAATGTAAAATGAGCGAGAAAAAGACCATTCTTGAACATGGGGTGAGACATTGTTACTAATAATCCTAACATTTCCACACTATGATTGTAGTCTAAGTTTCTCTTAGAATAAAAACCTTAGAGTAACAACAGTTTTAGTAAGTAATACTGAAGTCGTGCACAATTATCAGTTTCTACTTAGGTTTATGTCGCCCGTTCATTGTCAGTTCGAGACACAGTAGCGCCTTGGGATCCAAAAGCGTAATCAAGGCTCTAACTCCCCCTTGCGCTGGTCTGGAGTAATGAAGTAGTGACACAGGGTACATTACTAAACCACAAATTACCTCTAACTCCCGCAGCATAATCGCAAAAACTTATAGTGGAGCAACCACTGTAAGCTACTGTGCGGTACTAGCTAACCAACATAGCCATGGCTCGAGGGTGTAGCAAGCATCTTTTGTACCTGTGAGGTTGTGTCCACCCCCCCCACCCCCCCCCCCCCCCACCCCACCCCCCCCCCCCACCCCCCCACCCCCCACACACACACACACACACACACACATACACACACACGCTGCCTCATTACCTCATGTGATGTAGTTGAGCCAGCCACCCTGCTGGCCTGAGGATGCAGATGAGTCCGCAGCAGAACAGAACAGGGAGACGATTCTGAACGCGCCTCATTAAAGATGACTCTCACTAGTGCTACACCAGATCAGGGTCTGTCGCCTAATGACGGGAGAACTGATTACTCCATTAAATAACAGTCATCACAGTCCCAAATATCGCTAACGGTCATCACCTCCACGACCATCCACAGCTCTTACGGTCATTACCATCACAAATATTCACTGCTCTAACGGTCATTACCATCACAAAGCATTGCAGACCCTAAGGAGAGAGGAAACAAAATGTCTCAGCACCAATTTGGTTTACTTACTACTACTTACTGGTGCTGATGTTTATGCAGCTTTTTTGGTTACACCCTTGTGCTGAATTCCTAACCAAGTGACTCGATCAAAAATTATGGAATATTTAAAACATACCTTCTACTTGCAGTGAAGCCGCTCAACATCTACATCCCATTAGTCATTTAACAGACTCCCATCAAGAGCGACCCACAACGCCCTGCTAAATGGCAGGTGTACAGACCCGAACCAGCGATCCGCCAGCCATCGGCCCAAGCTCCCAACCGCCAGGCCACCAGCCCTCCAAGACCCCTCCCACAGTACCATCCAAGACCCCCCCCCCCCCCCCCACAACCCAATTTCAATCCATCTAATCGAATCCACAGATTGCGAGTTGAAGATAAATACTTTTACTAAGAGTATTAGTATATTAGTAATTGACTGACCAGATCTCTCCAGCTCTCCTAACAGTACTATTTCTAGTGTCAATTTGAGATCAATGTTATGGATTTTCAGTCATTCCTGAACCAAGCGACTCTTTGCTGTAAGTCATTAGCCACGTTGTGGTAGACCCTTTGTCCAGTGTTCCTCTATGCAGGTCCTGAGGCAACAATATGATTACGAAGAGAACATCCCTGCTCATCCCTACTGCCTCTGATTTGGCAGACTCACAAAACACAAATGCTTCATATGCCCTCTGGCTTGCCTAATATAAGGAATTTGAAATTATTTATACTTTTACTTTTGATACTTAAGTATATTTTTAAATGACATTAACTTTTGATACTTTTAGACCTTTACTCAAGTAGTATTTTACTGGGTGACTTTCACTTTTACTTGAGTCATTTTCTATTAAGGTATCTTTACTTTTACTCAAGTATGACAATTGGATACTTCTACCACATATTGAGTGTTTTGGTCTCGTCTCAGGGTGTCGGATACATTTTCACTCGGTCTTGACTCGGTCTCAGACAACGAGGACTCGTAATTTCTTCCCGAGACCAGCGGACTCAAATGAATATCCTCAAACTTTGTTGAGCTTGTCAGAATTGCATTGAATTGCTGGTCTTTATATTTATTATAGACCTGTTTAGGTTATTGATCATTTGTAGAGCGGCTCTCTATTGCCCTCAGCAGGCATTTTCTTCACCATTCTAAAGGTCTGAAGAATCCATATTTCCTTCTGAAATATGAACACAGAAATACTGCCCTCTACGTTCGTTTAGTTTGAAGACTCCTACAGGGAGGAGGTCCGAGGCCTGGCCGTGTGTTGCCAGGACAACAACTTCTCCCTCAACGTGAACAAGACAAAGAAGATGATTGTGGGCCTCAGGGAAAGGAGGACCGAGCATGCCCCCATTCTCATCGACGGGGCTGTGGTGGAGCAGGTTGAGAGCTTCAAGTTCCTTGGTGTCCACATTACCAACAAACTATCGTGGTCCAAGCGCACCAAGACAGTTGTGAAGAGGGCATGACAAAATCAATTCCCCACCAGGAGACTGAAAATATTTGACATGGGTCCTCAGATCCTCAAAAAGTTCTACAGCTGCACCATCGACAGCATTCTGACTGGTTGCATCACTCCCTGGTATGGCAACTGCTCGGCATCTGACCGCAAGGCACTACAGAGGGAAGTGCGTACGGCCCAGTACATCACTAGGAACAAGCTTCTTGCCATCCAGGACCTCTATACCAGGCTGTATCAGAGGAAGGCACTAAAAATAGTCAGACTCCAGTCAGACGCCACATCCTGAACAGCTAATCAAATGGCTACCCAGACTATTTACATTGCCCCCCCCCCCTCCTTATTTAGCTGCTGCTCTTTAATTTTTTGTAACTTTTATTTATTTTTTACTTATCTATTTATTACTTAACACGTATTTATCTTCAAACTGCATTATTGGTTAAGGGCTTGTAAGTAAGCATTTCACTGTAAGGTGTAACCTGTTGTACTCGGCGCATGTGACAAATATCATTTGATTTGACTGGGGATAATGGGGAAGATGGGCAACACCTGGAGGGGGGTGGAGGCAATCCCAAAGACAGGTGAAACAGATCAGGGTGTGGCAGATCTGTCTGTAAGATCGGCAGTTATTGTTATAAATCAATTGACTGACCGACTGGACTAATTGGGCTATATTTCCTTTTCTTCAGTCGGTGATTAAAGGCTTTAAAGGCTGAGATACATACAGCATTTACTGTACCAGTCAAGTACTTTTCCCTAGCTTTCACTTCACTCATACTGCATCGCTGTAGCCGTGTAGCCTCAAGCCAGATATGGTGCAAAATACAAGGTTCTCATTGAAATAAAAACACCAGACCGTTGAGGGTTTAGTATCCGGTTATACTGTGATGAAACCATCTGACATGTCTGATAAGGCTGACAACAGGGAAGTGGAGCGAGAGAACAATCAGGAAAAAAAGCGAAAGTCCTAAACAGCTAGAGAGAGAGAGATATTTCATTTTTCCTGATGAAATACCATCCCATTCTCACTTTACCCATTTTACCTCGCTCTGGCTCTTGATTTGAATTTAGACAGGGAGGTACAGAGAGGGGAACAGCGAGCGTTTCCAGCGGGCGATTTGTCCTAGCTACCCTTGGAGCCAGCGAGGGGTAAAGAATTCATGCTTCTGGCCTGGCTAAGCCCTGCAGTCATAATAATGATATGAAACAGGGGTATACAAGGCCAGGCTGTGCAAACAGTTCTGTGTGTGTGTGTGTGACTTCTCACTGAACTAGAAACAGTGGATATGTAACACCCGACCAGTATAGGGTGGGGGTCTAATGGAGAAAAACAATCCTATGTATAATAATATGACCAAGCCAAGATTTGAACATTCATCTCCCCAGCCTCAGCAGACACATTGGAATTTACAGTATGTAGATCATATTAAAAGTGGATACAGCTCACTCATAACAGCACAACTAAATGAGATGTATCGCATAGTATCGACGTTAATGAACAACACAGGACAAAATAAATTCTCAAGGATGTCAGTGGGAAGAATACGGAACAGCGAGGACAATTATTAGTCTCCAATCATCGCTGTATTTACTCAACCTTCTTTCGCTCTCCTCTTCTCTCCTCCACTGCTTTTCTCTTACAGGAGAAAGAGAACGGTCGCGTCCAAAATGGCACCCTATTCCTTATACAGTACGCTACTTTTGACCAGCGCCCGTAGTGCACTATAGGATGCCATTTTGGACACAGACAATGAGTCAGGATGCATAAAAGTAGAGGGAAGGCTAAGTGAAGCTGTCTACATTGATCGTTGACCTCACAGAGGAAGTAACTGTCAAAAGCTGATGATTTTTCCACAACGTTGAGCTCAACAACAAAAAAATACATAAAAAAATGTCCCATTCTTCGCTGTTTCCCTTTAACACCAGCACTTTACAAGCATTGCTTTAATCTGTTCATAATAAGGAAAAAATATGGTAGAAGACACACACAACATATGTACAATATCCTAATAGATTACCATTGTTCTATTGCACCTACAGAATGATTCCTCTATCATAGTTGACCATAGATCTTTCCGCAAAAACCTATTCCTCTCATACTGTAAGAGGAGGAATACAAATCGAAATCTAATTTCGCTCACAAACACTCCAATGTGTACATCAGATTACCATCAAATTGGTTTTCCTACTCTCCATGGTCTCTGAACGCTTTTCCACGTTCACTTGCAGACTCCCAGTCACACCGCCTCCCTCGCCACGTTCAGCACAATATTACGGGACATCAGTTAAATCTGTCTGTATTCTGTAAGTTCACGATGAACACCATAAACAAATTACACTTTCTGCTCCCTCTTGACATATGCAATTTATGTGTGGTTCATCAGAACACTTGCATAGGTACAGTTGGAGAAAATATCAACAAAATAATCTCTATAATAATTTCCCCAGGTGGAAAACAAACACAGGTGCCCCCTGAGGTGACACTATAATTGCTCCCTTCTTCCTGTTTTCTAACTTCTTTTTTTCACATTCGTTCCCCCCAGAGCTCTGACACATGGCATTGCCGTGGCAACTGTAATTTGGTGCAGGTCACACCTGCCGCTGTCGGAAGGCCGGGTGGGTGGCCATGCTGAAATGTATAGGCTGGGTTTGGGATTAGATGAAATTTTGTACGAAAATCACTGTATGACGGTTGTTAACATTATGTTCAAACCATGCCATTATACTTGTTTATTAACTGGAGAAGTGTGAGTCCGGCTGAACCAAATGAATGCTAGTTTGAGTAAATTCCCCATGGCAATACCTGACCTGCATTTAAGGAGGTCAGGTGTTGATCTTCCATAATCTGGTAGTGGCTTGCAGGACACTGGCCCTATAACAAAGTACTGCACTTTAACACCTTGGAATGATTCCTAACCAGACATTTTTCTATGCTTTTCATCTAAAGGTCGAACATACGGGCGAAGGGGTTGCTAGTCGTGACATTAATCAAGTTTCAACAAATCAGGATGCAGGAACACCCCAACCTGTTTTCTATGCTCGTTAGGCAATAATGGCACGGTAAGGTGTCAACCCTTCTGGAAGAAATCCCTCTCTCCTAGTATTACTCGCACTGCTCATGTGGAGACAACTTAGCATGGTAGCACATTGATAGGATGCTTGGTTGAAATAGCATGACGTACACTGACTCAAAGCCAGTTTCATGTTATTCCCCTTAACTGGCTAATGTTACAACTGAGGAAGGGTGACCTGGATCAGTGCTTATGGTAGATTTCTATCCACAGCGTTAGAGCTGCCCTTTGACATGGTGGCTTCCCCATCTACTCGCTACTCATCTGTTTCCCTAATGTGCTCTCTATGTGAGGGGTGTTAAACTGCAAAGGCCCAGACTACTAAATCACACATATAGGGCCTGTGCAGTCACTCGTATAATCACATATAATGGGCCGGTCCTTAGAGGCACTGATCAGGGAAGTGATGACACCATGGCTCTGTGAGGTGGGAGCGCAAGAGGAAAATGTCACAGGGGTTATGGCAAGAGAGATCGTATTGTGCACAAACTGGGTTCGTCGAAGTGACCACCTAGATAACAGAACGAGAATGAACTTATCTAGGAAAACGATATTGGAATCAATGTCCAATTGCTTACATTTTATATAACATGTATTACTAATTAATTCAAGTCATCACCTTAACTAGGCGTTGAGCATAAGAACATCTCCAAATGGAGTTTATTCTCCTCTCTCTCTTCTTCTTTTCTTCCCATTCACCTCTCTAACCATACAATGACTCCTTCCACCCCTGGTCTTACAGGAACCCTCCTGGATGTCTTTTGGCTGTACAGAGTTCCACCCGGTGCCTGTATGTGCTCTGTTGATCTGCACTGTGATAGTGGTACAATAGGGCAGAGCACACTTAGTTCAGGTCATTTGTACATGTAGGTAGGTGTGAAGTGACTGTGCATAGATAATAAACAGTGAGTATCAGCAGTGTACAAAAGGGGGGTCAATGTAAATCGTCCGGTGGCGATTTGATGAATTGGTCAGCAGTCTTATGGCTTGGAGGTAGAAGCTGTTGAGGAGCCTTTTGGTCCTAGACATGGTGCTCCGGTACCGCTTGCCGTGCGTTAGTAACGAAAACGGTCTATAACTTGGGTGACTGGAGTCTCTGACAATTTTATGGGATTTCCTCTGACACCGCCTATTATAGAGGTCCTGGATTGCAGGAAGCTTGGCCCCAATGATGTACTGGGCCATACGCATTACCGTCTGAGCGCCTTATGGTCAGGTGCGGAGCAGTTGCCATACCAGGTGGTGATGCAACCAGTCAGGATGCTCTCGATGGTGCAGCTGTAGAACTTTGAGGATCTGGGGACCCATGCCAAATATTTTCAGTCGCCTGAGGGGCAAAAGGTTTTGTCGTGCCCTCTTCACGACTGTCTTGGTATGTTTGGACCGTGATAGTTCGTTGGTGATGTGGACACCAAGGAACTTGAAACTCTCGACCTGCTCCACTACAGCCCCATCAATGTTAATGGGGGCCTGTTCGGCCCTCCTTTTCCTGTAGTCCACGATCAGCTCCTTTGAGGGAGAGGTTGTTGTCCTGGCACCACACTGCCAGTTCTCTGACCTCCTCCCTATAGGCCGTCTCATCGTTGTCGGTGATAAGGCCTACCCCTGTTGTGTCGTCAGCAAACTTAATAATGGTGTTGGAGTCGTGTTTGGCCATGCAGTCGTGGGTGAACAGAGAGTACATGAGGGGACTAAGTACACACCCCTGAGGGTCCCTAGTGTTAAGGATCAGCATGGCAGACGTGTTGTTGCCTACTCTTACAACCTGGGTGCGGCCCATCAGGAAGTCCAGGATTCAGTTGCAGAGGGAGGTGTTTAGTCCCAGAGTCCTTAGCTTAGTGATGAGCTTCGTGGGCACTATGGTGTTGAACACTTAGCTGTAGTCAATGAACAGCATTCTCACATAGGTGTTCCTTTTGTCCAGGTGGGAAAGGACAGTGTTGAGTGCGATTGAGATTGCGTCATCTGTGGATCTGTTGGGGCGGTATGTGAATTGGAGTGGGTCTAGGGTGTCTGGGAGGATGCTGTTGATGTGAGCCATGACCAGCCTTTCAAAGCACTTCATGGCTAACGAGGTGAGTGCTACGGGGCGGTAATCATTTAGGCAGGTTACCTTAGTGTTCTTGGGCACAGGGACTATGGTGGTCTGCTTGAAACATGTAGGTATTACAGACTCGGTCAGGGAGAGGTTGAAAATGTCAGTGAAGACACTTGACAGCTGGTCCGTCCATGCTTTGAATACACGTCCTGGTAATCCGTCTGGCCCAGTGGCTTTGGGAATGTTGACCTGATTAAAGGTTTTGTTCACATCGGCTACCGAGAGCGTTATCACACAGTTATCCAGAACAGCTGGTGCTCTTGTCCATCCTTCACTGTTGCTTGCCTCGAAGCGAGCATAAAAGGCATTTAGCTCGTCTGGTAGGCTTGCATCACTGGGCAGCTCGCGTCTGGGTTTCCCTTTGTAGTCCGTAATAGTTTTCAAGCCCTGCCACATCCGACGAGTGTCAGAGCCGGTGAAGTAGGATTCAATCTTAATCCTGTATTGACGCTTTGCTTGTTTGATGGTTCGTCTAAGGGCATAGCGGGATTTCTTATTAGTGTCTGGATTAGTGTCCCGCTCCTTGAAAGCGGCAGCTCTAGCCTTTAGCTTGATGCAGATGTTGCCTGTAATCCATGGCTTATGGTTGGGATATGTACGTACAGTCACTGCACTTATTGATGAAGCCAATGACTGAGGTGGTGTACTCCTCAATGCCGTTGGAGGAATCCCGGAACATATTTCAGTCTGTGCTAGCAAAACAGTCCTGTAGTGTAGCATCCATGTCATCTGACCACTTCCATATTGAGCAAATAATTAGTACTTCCTGCTTTAGTTTTTGCTTGTAAGCAGGAATCAGGAGGATAGAACTTTGGTCAGATATGCCAAATGGAGGGTGGGGGAGAGCTTTGTATGCATCTCTGTGTGTGAAGTAAAGGTGGTCTAGGATATTTTTTCCTCTGGTTGCACATGTGACATGCTGGTAAAAATTTGGTAAAACTGATTAAAGTTTGCCTGCATTAAAGTCCACGGCCACTAGGAGCGCCGCTTCTGGGTGAGCTTTTTCTTCTTTGCTTATGGCCTTATAGAGTTGGTTGAGAGCGGTCTTAGTGCCAGATTCGTTCTGTGGTGGTAAATAGACGGCTACGAATAATATAGATGAGAACTCTCTTGGTAGATAGTGTGGTCTACAGCTTATCATAAGGTACTCTACCTCAGGCGAGCAATACCTCGGGACTTCTTTAATATTAGACATTGCGCACCAGCTGTTATTGACAAATAGACACACATCCCCACCCCTCGTCTTACCAGATGTAGCTTCTCTGTCCTGCCGGTGCATGGAAAATCCTGCCAGCTCTATATTATCCCTATCATCGTTCAGCCACGTCTCGGTGAAACATAAGATATTACAGTTTTTAATGTCCCTTTTGTAGGATAATCTTAATCGTAGGTCATCAATTTTATTTTCCAAAGATTGTACGTTAGCAAGAAGAACAGATGGCAGTGGGAGTTTACTCGCTCGCCTACGGATTTTCAGAAGGCAGCCCAATCTGCGTCCCCTTTTCCTGCGTCTTTTCTTTTCTTCAAGCAAATGACGGGGATCTGGGCCTGTTCCAGTGAAAGCAGTATATCCTTCTCGTCGGACTCATTAAAGGAAAACGTTTCTTCCAGTCCGAGATGAGTAATCGCTGTTCTTATGTCCAGAAGTTATTTTCGGTCATAAGAGGCGGTAGCAACAACATTATGTACATAATAAATAAAATAATAAGTTACACAAAAAACTAACAAAATAGCAAAACTGGCCCAGTGTATTTGTGTTCTCTGTTTGTCTGTTGCCAGTTCATTTTGTTTCTTGAAACCTACCAGCGGTTTTTCCCTTGAGCCTGTCTGTTCTAGTTCCTGTTTTCTAGTTTTTCCCGGTTTTGGAAAGAGAGACTGAAAGAGAAGGGAAGGGGTGGCTGACCAGTAATGTAAGTCAGAAGAAGACGGGAAAGATGTAGACAAAGAACAGACAGAGATTCTGAAAGGGAGTGAGTGAGAGACAGAATGTGACGGCAATGAGAGAGAAAGTCTGAAAACGAAAAAAGAGAGAGAGAAGGGAAAGGAGCAAGGTTTTGAATGACATCTCTAGCTCCAAATGCTACCAATTCTGTTTGCTATTATATAGGTGATGGTGCAGTTTGACTGGTCTCACTGTGTGTTTATTACCCTCTCTGGCTGTAGCCTATGTCACGTTGTCTGTCCGTCCTTCCTGGTGATCTTGCTGTGAGGGAGATGGAAAGGTGGTTCAGAGATGCATTCTCTCTATTAAACTATGCATGTACGCTAGTCTCATAGTGTAGTCCTATGACATACTACACAGAAAACTGGCCAGTGTTGATTTTTCAGTGTTACATTTCTAGTGTTGATTCAGGAGTTAAATTCACTCTGTAGGGGTGAAATTAAAACTCTGTGGTGTAAAATAACCCCCAGTATACACGTAATATCTGTTGTTGCATGTACATTGATTGAGTAATCTTATGCTACACAGAGATAAATAGCATACATTTTTCAAAATGTATTATTTATTTATTGCACCCGTTAATGAAATGGTTCTTCCAGTTTAAATGGTTTAGGTAATCTCCTTTATCAATTTCTAATATCCTGACAGTCATTTTAATGCAGGCTGTGGGTGAATAAAAGTTCCAACTGTTGGATATCCTAACTCTGTCTGGGTTCCAATAGGAATAACGCATCACTTTGCAAGCCAGCGTAATGTGAGTTTCCTAACACCACTAAGTTAGGATTAAACTAGGCCATCAATTTAAGGCCTTATGATAACATTCACCTAGGAACTCACTTGGTGAAAGCCACAGGCCTGTTAAAGGAAATAATTCAACAACCATTACTGTGTCACTAACAAATACAGTCCTGGGTGGTAGCTATAATTCACTCAAAAAGAAAAGGCACTCTGGGAAATATTCAAGGCTTTACAACATACAGAGTATAAAATTAACATTGGCTGTGTGAAATTCACAATACACTGAAGTAAACTAATAGGCATTTCACTCTACTCTGGAGTGAACTAATTACTATTTCAGTCTAATCTGGAGTGAAATATAAAATGCACTCACTAATATGGGGTGAAAAATCACATGTGATTGAGTGCATTTTATGTATATGCTATGAGACATCCCATAACCTGTGTCAGGTCTTAGAGAACGTAAGTCTTGTGAAAAACAGAGACAATACGATAAAGGCTAGCTGGATAATTTAGCATAACAACCTCAAATACCCCTCTCCTCCATCGCTCTCATCCTTATCAGAGCTGGGTTAGGTCATTAGGAGAACAGGGAACAACAGGGGAACAGGTAGAGGACATTTTTGTCTTCTCTTTCCCCCCCTCTTCTTCTCATTTTCCATGCAGCTAAAAACAGCAGCAGGCAGGCGGCTAGCGGGCGAGCTGTTAGCCCAGCAAGGTCACAAGATCACAATCTGGATCTGTTATCAGGAACACGGCGGTGTGCCTATGTTAATATCCGGAGTGTGTGTGTGTGTGTGTGTGTGTGTGTGTGTGTGTGTGTGTGTGTGTGTGTGTGTGTGTGTGTGTGTGTGTGTGTGTGTGTGTGTGTGTGTGTGTGTGTGTGTGTGTGTGTCAATTACCTGTTTGAGGGCTGGTGGACGGAGGGTACACAGACAGGTGTAGGGCATTGGAAAACAACATCAACCAACATGTTAGTCGCTACACGACTAAGCACATTTTATATAATATTATTACATCTACTACATCAATATGAGTTGCATTTACTAGCAACATCCTGAAAATGGCATTTTACCCACAAAACACTGTGCTCGATCTGAACTAAAGCGGCGCAGAACTACTACAGCTCAGAACTGTCATAGAAGCTCCTCATGTACATTTCTATCTTAAATAGAGTAAACACACAGTGCCATTTTAAGACACAACTTTACATAACAATCCTCCTGTGACAGTTTGTTTCCTATGCCACTGTATCTAAGAGCTCATCCGTTTGGGAGATCGCTTAATATCATGAGAAACGTACGTTCTCTACTGGTTTTAATAACACTACTAGCACCATATGCTGTTAACTTCATAAGGAGGAAGCTTTCAGAGTAGACTACAGTAGTTTTGCAGTTCAACGACTCTCCAATAACAGTTGCACATTTCCGAAGAACAAAAAATGCTTTTAGAATAACAGACACTTGGAGTGCAATAGAGTAGGAGTTAGTGCAAACGAAGTCTGATAATCAACCATCACAATCACATCCAGTTAGCGTTATCGCTAACACTACAAAGGGGCCTCTCTGACTGGGCGCCAATTAGCACCCACCGTCTTGGCCGTGTTCCCTGAGATTCCTTCCAGTTCCACTGCAGTTCTCAACCCCCTAATACCACCAAAGGTCTCTTCACAGTCCCCAAGTCAAGAACAGGCTATAGGAGGTGCACAGTAATACATAGAGTCATGACTACATGGAACTCTATTCCACATCAGGTAACTGATGCAAGCAGTAGAATCAGATTTTAAAAAACAAATACAAATACATCTTATGGAACAGCGGGGACTGTGAAGAGACACACACACACAGACATAGACACACACATACACTCTTTTGTACTGTAGATATGTGGCACTGTAGAGTAGTGGCCTGAGGGAACACACGTAATGTGTTGTGAAAAGTGTTATGAAATGTAAAGTCATGTAATATTTTCAATTGTATCTAACTGCCTTAATGTTGCTGGACCCCAGGAAGAGTAGCTGCTGTTACTAACGGTGATCCTTAATAAATACTTAATAAATATAAATACAAATAATACAACCCTCAGCTCCTACCAGTGCCCCCCACCCCTCCCTATCCACCCCCTCCTTGCTCCGCATTAATTATCTGGTTAATTAAGTATCGGATATGCCTCTGAAAACTGAGCAGAGCCGTCCTCGGGGGAGCGCTGACTCTAATGAACTGAATAAAGATGAGGCCAGCCGATCAGGGGGATCAGGAGGGGAACTGTCGGAGAGAGAAAAAGAGAAACTCTGAGAAGGAGACGTGAGGTTTGAGACAGAGTCAAAGCAGTAGGAAGAGAATGAAGTCCGTAGACTTTGGCCAGGTTTTACTCTGACGCAACAATTTGTTGTTCTTTTACAAATAAAACGGACTCGTGTTTTTGGGGTAAAACAATTGTGTTCAAATGTAGTTTTGCAGTGTTCAACGACTCTCCAATAACAGTTGCACATTTCCAAAGAACAAAAAAATGCTTTTAGAATAACAGACACTTGGAGTGCAATAGAGTAGGAGTTAGCGCAATCTAAGGCGGGAGAGTTGTCGTGCTCTTTCTCAGGCTGGTGCTAATGCCGCTGTTAGCATCCTCCACCATGTGTTACAGCCATCTGCAGACCTGCCAAAGCCGTTCTTGGGAAACTCCGTTGGTTCGGAGTGGAGTGAAGATTGTTTACAGTTAGAAGAAGAGGACGTAGACAGAAGGCGATGTGAGGAGGCCTGGGACATCAACGGAGAGAATGTAACTACTGTTATTGAGAAGGACATGGGGAGAAAAAGTCCAAAACTCATCAAGAAGTTTTTTGTTATTAACCGTTCACCTTGTTAGTGTAATGAGTATATGCTACATACTTTTTGCTCCTGTTTCATTTTTCCATGCATACATTTGGCTACTCTTTCCCCTCTATTGTATTCACTGTCTCCATAACAAGCGATGTATTCTATATCAAAGTATCTCTCTGTTTTGCATAGCTCTACGTACAGTTCTACAGTACAGTATCTACAACCAGATCTGGTGGTCAGCATGCGATCTGCTGAGAGAATAGCGAGGTTGAGAAGGAACACAAGAGCGTTGACTGTAGCTGAAGAAATGTGTCCTAAATAGAATTTCTGTACTTTGTTCTCATCTCCTACAGGGACCAACGCACGTCAACACATCTCATTTACACTGAAAGAAGCTGAGAGCGTCTCTCCCAGCATAAATCGACACAGTCGATTCGTGAGACCGAGCGGAGGAGGAACTTCAAAAATACGCAATACAGTATTTTTGCCCTCTACTGTATTTACTTGGCCTTATAACATTGTACAATAACTAATCACAACTATTTGTAGGTCCAGGTAGTTACATTTGTAAGCACCAGAAAAAATACATTGGTATGATCAGATGGTGAATATTTGGGTAAATATTCGAAAAAGGACTGTAAAATAAACCTGAATTATGTTTTAAGATAGGAGCACTGTACCCAGCTCTACTTCCCACTTCATAACAGCAACACTGTCAGATTACAGAACCAACCCTCAAGGGCCCACAGTTGTCAACAGATGCTGCTGCTGAAACCTCCTTCCCATTACCATCCAAATAAGAGCCACAGCCAAGATTATCCTCCACCTCTCTCTCTCTCTCTCTGTCTCTCTCTGTCTCTCTCTGTCTCTCTCTGTCTCTCTCTGTCTCTCTCTGTCTCTCTGTCTCTCTGTCTCTGTCTCTCTATCTCTCTTTGCTCCCCTCTATCACGTATGTCTCGTTTTCTCCCTGTATCACTCACTTATTCTCTCTCTTCCTCTTCCCACTTTCTTGCTTCAGCCGTTGAACCAGATTTGCCTGTCATGACACATTTGTCATTTTCTCTTAAAAGCCGAGGGATAACCTCTAAGACAGTGATTTCAAAGTCTCACTGTTTCTCTGTACTGCCTCTGTCACCATGGACCCAGGGACATTAGATTCCATTCTAGCTGTTGGCTCAGAGGTCAAAAATAGTTCAGATACAATAAATAGATACAAGGATATTGAAAAGGGCTCTCATGGGAATCGTTTGAGGCATTGGCAAAACATGGAAAAGCTGAGATCTCTGGCGAGTTCTTTTTTTGCCTCAGCTCTGAGACAGGGGAGCAGGTGGAATGATGGACGGTGGGTTCGAGGCCCACACAGAGTGCCTCTCCCTCTAATGACGGAATAATTGCGGACATTGTAACCGTCTCAAAATGCCGTGTCAACCCAGGGATGTCTCGGGAAGGATTGCGAAGGGGCAGCAATGCAATAAAGAGGAATGCAATTGCAATGACAAAGGATGGAGGGCTGGCTCAAAATGCAGAGGGCCAGAATTCTCCTGTATATGCTCTCCTGACCTTCTGCAATGAGGTGAAGTGAGATATTTCTTGTGTGCGCTGAAGTCTTCTGTGGTGTGATGAGTTAGCTCACAAAACTCACAAATATTGTCTCAAAAAGAGGGGAAATTTAAAAAGGGCTGAACTAACCAGCTAAACGGAGGAAAATAACAGAACTTCACTAAGTTCGGCAATGAATAAGCAATGGGTTTCATCTCAAACTGTCACTTTCCTGACCTATTGTTCCTTTTTCTGTTATTTATTTAGTTGGTCAGGGCGTGAGTTGGGGTGGGTTGTCTTTGTGTGTTTTGTCTAGTCTAGGGGTGATGTATGTGTATGGGGTAGAGAAGAGTGAGGTTGTCTAGTTATGTCTATGGCTGACTAGATTGGGTCTCAATCAGAGACAGCTGTCATTCATTGTCTCTGATTGGGAGCCATATTTAAGGCAGCCATAGGCAGTAGGCTTTTGGGGGTAGTTGTCTATGTTGAACGTTTGTTGCTTGTCTGTGCACTTACGTTATTTAGCTTCACGGTCGTTTGTTGTTTTGTTGTTTTATTAGTTTGTGTATTAGTGTTCATTTTGTGTTTCTCTCTCTCTTCTCAATAAAAGAAGATGTTTTTTCCACACGCTGCGCCTTGGTCCACTGTCTCACAGCAAGACGATCGTGACACAAACAAAGACCACTTGTGAAATGCAAGCTGATATACCATACTATATGATATACTATACTGTACTGCTTGAAGGCAAGCTAAGCATATTTTGTAGAGGAATGCTCCATGAATAGAATATAATGACATGGTAATGATTTGGATTTACCTGGAGGGCAAGAACCAGGTCTGTGTCGACTTTTGACTTCTGGTAGCTAATTCCATGAAAGAACATGATCTTTCAATTTCTATGCATTTACATATAAATTATATTCCTTTTATGTAAGCCAAGGAGAAGCTATTTTAAAATCCTCCACTTAAGATAATGTCGAACACACAGGTGCTATGCTAATTTGAACTAGCCTTTTGAACTGAAGGAATACTCGGCTACCCGAATCACACGGTACAAAAACTCCATCACTTTCACTCTCGAACAGCTGCCAAAAGAGAGAGCGACGCATTTTCAACGTCAACTATGACACAACGCACACAAAAAAAAGTGAAAGGTGCAAAGAAGAACAGGTGGAGATTTTTTCTTCTTCAAACACTTCTCTTTCGATAAGAACGTCTAGTCATTTAAGGTTTGGCGTTTTCGTTCAACGGGGTCAGAGAGAGGGTGTAGTTCCTGTTTTGGGCACCAATCGAGTTAATGATGGTGCTTATCAAATTATGGCGCTTATTAACCGAGTAATAGGTTCACTGGAATGAAGGAGGACACAAGTAGTTATTGCACAAATATTTCATTGAGTCACTATCATTACCTAACGGCAGTACAGAGACCTTGAGAGGAACAATCGGGGCCCACAGTGGCTTATTATGTGTAATAAATCGTAGGAACTGTATGCGCTTAGCATGGATTGAAAGCGAACACAAATTGTTATTCATAAAGCCCACACCCTTTTCTATCATTATCTTACTCAAGTACAATGTAACAGCATTGAAGCACATTCTTAAGCCTACGGTTTATTTTGTATAACGATTATATGCAATTTCTTCATCCCTACACCAAACATCAACACCCGGCCTTCTCTGATTTGATATCTTCTATTGAATCTATTGAAGTAATGTGTCTTGTTTGCGTAATATGCATGCTGTTAAATGAATCTCCACTTTCGTTTTTTCGATCCATTAAATGCCCATTAACAAAAGCATTTGTTCAATCACATCAATTGACTGATCAGTTGATCAAAGTCCAACATGATGACGGGTCAACAAAGATGCTACAGTAACTCATTCCCTGTTGGCCACACTGGTGTACTGTTGTCAGTGCATCACTGCTCTCTCCCATGGAGAAGTTAAAACAAACCCTGGGGTTGTCAGACAGACACGCCGTTTAATGTCAGCTGGTCTGCCTATGGAAAGACAGTGATGTGATTGCTGAGGATGAGTCTCTTGCTCTCTCACTTCATTTATCTTTCTCTGTCTCTGGCTTTCTTCTTCTCAACTCCTCCCTGTTCTTTCCTCTCATCGTCCCTCCCTTTTTCTCCTCCGCCACCATCCCTTTATCCATCCCTCTCCCTCTCTCTTTCTCTCCCTCTCTTTCTCTCACTCGCCATCCCTCTCTCCATTCATCTTATTCTCTCTTTCCCTTCCCTCTCCCTCTCCAGTCATCTTATTCTCTCTTTCCCTCCCCTCTCCCTCTCCAGTCATCTGATTCTCTCTTTCCCTCCCCTCTCCCTCTCCAGTCATCTTATTCTCTCTTTCCCTTCCCTCTCCCTCTCCAGTCATCTTATTCTCTTTTCCCCCTCCCTCTCCCCCAGATACAGTGCCTGGTCCAGTAGCAGTAGGGATGGCTGACTATGTGATGTCTAATAAAGGCTAATGTTGTGAGACTCCATCTTAAAGATGCCATTGCTCCTTCTCGTATATCACTGCCCCAGGGCCGTACTGGCCTCCGCTTCTTCTTCTCGACTGTTTTCTTTCATCCATCTGTTGTTTCCATGACGAGCCGGGCTTAATATTAAAGCAGACATGCCTTTCCCGGCGTAATATTGAAGTAGACATGCTCCGTGGAGGTAAAAATAAGTTGATCGAGACATAACTGCATGAGAATGTACTCGGGGCGGCTTAGAAAATCCCAAACCGCATAAAAAAAAACAGATGGCACTGTACATCGAGACGCATCGTGTCACCCGGAAACACTTTCGCAGATCTGAAAACATGTATTCATATTTAATGTACCGCACAACAGGGTCACAGCGTATGAAAAGAGAAAGGAGACAGCCACACATGAAGTGTTGTCTACACAATAAAACAACACACTAACAGGGCTTGCCTTTGGACAAAAACCTGCAGCTTTCGCAAGCTTTCCCCAGATTATGCACGAGCATGGTGTTCGACACACACCGCCCCGTCTCTACACCCGATATTTCCCTCTTTCTCGATCTCTCCGTTCTCATGCCATCCACGTGCAGCATGTAAAAGCACACAAAGCGATATAAAGACCCCTTGACAGGTCTGATCTCTCCGAGCCTGACTGTTCGGCGTCCGACATTTCCCCCTTATCACCACAGGCACCACCACCAATACACAGCCAGGCCTGTCAAGCAGCTCCGCCAGCTAATATCAGGACAATATTGAACAAATGATGAGGGTACAGATAGAGATAGCACTTGGGGACACAACGGCGCTTTAGCATATGCGTTGCATACATGCGGTTGGGGATACATATCGGCTGCTTATTTTCACCCAATAAATTCAACAGCCTGATCTGACAGTACGGTACATGGAAGTCCATGGCAGTTGCCTTTGGTTGTTTGAAGAGAGGATACAGTTGAATAAAGGATGTCAAAATATGGCCGGGCTGCAATGTTTCCCAATGAGCAATGCAGATAGATAAATTACAGTCCATCTCGACCTTTAAGAATCTTCAAAAAGCTATTAATTGTTGAGGATTAACACTACGTGCTGTAGACGTACTTGGTTATCGGAGATTTTGGTATGCGACACGTCAGTATGCCAATACCATCGAACTACAACTCCTAGAAAGCACATTCAAACCCATGGTCTAAGGGGGTAAGTCCATTCTATTACTTAGGCCTCTATTTCTATGTGCAATACCAGGACTCCAGACTGCGGCCATTGAATCGCATTTTGCGACCCCTTGACTTGCAAGGTCTATTTTTAAGTGGTCACATCGGTTGGAGCTGCACCTTCTACCTGGTCACCTCAATCAAACCTTCCTCTTTTTTAGGGGGATAAAACCATGATTTTGTCAAACGGTAAAGTGCATTACGCTCATGATATCCTGTAATGAGAGTTTCTACCCTGCCGCTGTGCCTGTTTCGCTGGGGCTGAACGCTCTAATGAGCGAGCCTTTCACAATCTCTCTCTCCCCTCATGCGGCCCGAAAAATGCATTCCTTTTTGCATAAAATTTGAAAATGCAATTGTGGGAAATACTTTGGACACAATACAGAAAACTCAAGATGGCACTGACACCTTGTATGACAGATTCTGTGATGTGCTATGTAGTGAATTGGATGACTGTGTCAAGGGTAAGTCTGTAAATGCTTCCAGAAAAAAATAAAGGCCCAAAAGTGGGTAAACCCTTCTGAAATAAGGAACTAGATGCCTTAAGGTCACATAGGAGGTTGCCTGAAAAATAAAAGTGTAAAGGAAATAAAAAGCTGAAGGAAGAGCTAAGAAATTCATTTAACGCGTGTCAAAAGATTAAGGTCTGTAAAGCGTAGGTTTAGTCGCGGGCAGGCATTACAACTGGAGCAGCTACAGACCAACAACCCACAACACTTTTGGAGTGAGACAAACAAGTTCTGCCCCAAAAAGGTTAAGAAATTTCACATGAAAATTCCATTGGAAAATTGAGAACTTCACTATCAAACTGATATTGTTTTGGGGAAATGGAAAATAGATTTTGCACTTTTATTTTCAGGCGTTAACAGCCCTTCTATGTATGACTCCCTCTGAATGCAGAGGGAGTCATACTCCCCTAACCAGTATCTGAATGCAGCGAGAGTCATACTCCCCTAACCAGTATCTGTATGCAGAGGGAGTCATACTCCCCTAACCAGTATCTGAATGCAGAGGGAGTCATACTCCCCTAACCAGTATCTGAATGCAGAGGGAGTCATACTCCCCTAACCAGTATCTGAATGCAGAGGGAGTCATACTCCCCTAACCAGTATCTGAATGCAGAGGGAGTCATACTCCCCTAACCAGTATCTGAATGCAGAGGGAGTCATACTCCCCTAACCAGTATCTGAATGCAGAGGGAGTCATACTCCCCTAACCAGTATCTGAATGCAGAGGGAGTCATACTCCCCTAACCAGTATCTGAATGCAGCGAGAGTCATACTCCCCTAACCAGTATCTGAATGCAGAGGGAGTCATACTCCCCTAACCAGTATCTGAATGCAGCGAGAGTCATACTCCCCTAACCAGTATCTGAATGCAGAGGGAGTCATACTCCCCTAACCAGTATCTGAATGCAGCGGGAGTCATACTCCCCTAACCAGTATCTGAATGCAGAGGGAGTCATACTCCCCTAACCAGTATCTGAATGCAGAGGGAGTCATACTCCCCTAACCAGTATCTGAATGCAGAGGGAGTCATACTCCCCTAACCAGTATCTGAATGCAGAGGGAGTCATACTCCCCTAACCAGTATCTGAATGCAGAGGGAGTCATACTCCCCTAACCAGTATCTGAATGCAGAGGGAGTCATACTCCCCTAACCAGTATCTGAATGCAGAGGGAGTCATACTCCCCTAACCAGTATCTGAATGCAGCGGGAGTCATACTCCCCTAACCAGTATCTGAATGCAGAGGGAGTCATACTCCCCTATCCAGTATCTGAATGCAGAGGGAGTCATACTCCCCTAACCAGTATCTGAATGCAGAGGGAGTCCTACTCCCCTAACCAGTATCTGAATGCAGAGGGAGTCATACTCCCCTAACCAGTATCTGAATGCAGAGGGAGTCCTACTCCCCTAACAAGTATCTGAATGCAGTGAGAGTCATACTCCCCTAACCAGTATCTGTATACAGCGAGAGTCATACTCCCCTAACCAGTATCTGTATGCAGAGGGAGTCATACTCCCCTAACCAGTATCTGAATGCAGAGGGAGTCATACTCCCATAACCAGTATCTGAATGCAGAGGGAGTCATACTCCCCTAACCAGTATCTGAATGCAGAGGGAGTCATACTCCCCTAACCAGTATCTGAATGCAGCGAGAGTCATACTCCCCTAACCAGTATCTGAATGCAGAGGGAGTCATACTCCCCTAACCAGTATCTGAATGCAGAGGGAGTCATACTCCCCTAACCAGTATCTGAATGCAGAGGGAGTCATACTCCCCTAACCAGTATCTGAATGCAGAGGGAGTCATACTCCCCTAACCAGTATCTGAATGCAGAGGGAGTCATACTACCCTAAAATGACCATTGAGGGCTCCAGAGTGGCGCAGCATATCAGTGCTAGAGGCGTCATTACAGACCCTGGTTCGACTCCAGGCTGTATCCCAACCGGCTGTGATTGGGCGTCCTATAGGGTGGCGCACAATTGGCCCAGCGTCGTCCGGGTTAGGGTTTGGCCGAGGTAGGTCATCATTGTAAATAAGAATTTGTTCTTAACTGACTTGCCTAGTTAAATAAAGGTTACATTAAATAAAAAATAAAACCAGTGTCTGAATTCCAGTCTTACCCTAGAGGAGGTCAGAAAGGTGATTGAGTGTGCTAAACCAAAGAAATTTCCTGGAATTGATGATTTGTCTACTGCAGTTTTGAAGTCACCTAAATTGTTCCAAATACTATTTGAACTCTTCCAGGCTTGTTCTGAGAATGGCATTACTCCATCTGTATGGTACAAATCCATTATCAAACCTATTTTCAAATCCGCAAAAAATGACTCTAAATCACACTGAACTTTAGAGGGATAAGTCTCATTGGCACTGTATGTGAATTGTATTCCTGCATTTCAAATAACAGGCTCCTCCACTATCTAGAAGTGTCTGGTCTCCTTGCTGATGAACAGAATGTTTTTTGGAAAGCCAGAGCATGTAAAGACATATATATATATATATATATATATATATATATATATATATATATATATATATATATATATATATACACACTGTCTCCATAGTGGTCTGAGCTAGAATTCAAGAAAGATACGTTTGCCTGATTTTGATGTTCAGAAGGCTTTCGTTTGGGTACATAGAGATCTCCTTGCTTTTAGACTTAATTAAAATGGGGATTGATAGAAGATTCCATGACGCATCAAAGCTCTTTATTGGGCTCCAGTTGTCTGTGTTCAGGTCAATGACCTCAGGACTGGCTGGTTTCCAACCCCTTACGGTGTAAATCAGGGAGACGTACTCTCGCCCACTTGATTTGCACTATATGTTATTGATTTAGCCCTGCAAATCAAACATTCTAAACTTGGTGTGGAAGTTGCAGATATATTCCTGGGCATCTTGTTGTATGCTGATGACATAGTTCTCCTTGCTGAGACTGAATATTGTTCATGTATGGTGTACTAAATGGTATAAATCAAGAGAAGACCCAGATTGTTCATTTCAGAAAGAAGGGCGTGCAGAGAAGAACAACTTGTGTTTTGGTACAACCCCATTATTCTACACTGGGCTCTATAAATACCTTGGTTTACCTCTGGATGAAAACATGACCTTTGAAGATGGCATTAAATCACTGGCATATTCTGCAGGTAGAGCCTTGGGGGTCAGTGTGAAACAAAATGAAAATATTAAGGATCTTGGTTACTGTGCATATTCTCAGCTGTATAAATCTTGTGTGTGTCCAGTGATGGACTATGCTGTTGGGGTATGGGGATCCAAATTGGGTACTAATTTTAACAATGTTCACAACAGAGTAATCCGCTGCTTTCTTGGTGTGCACAAACATTGGTTGGGAACCATGTGTGGTTAGGCAAAAAGGTGTATGGAACAGTCTATGGAACAGACTGATAAATACGTCAGAACACAGAATTTTTTTTTTTTAACTACCCATGGGCTAGAGAATTGTTATCTGTTTTTGTGAAACTGATTTGCAGTATATAATCAGAACCAAAATACCATACGGTGTTAACCAAATCAAGGACAAGCTTTTTCTGATCCTCAAGGAAAAATGGGCAGCTGATATTTGGTTTAAACCTAAACTTAGAACATACACTCTCTCAACAAAAAGTCAAAAGTCAGTTTGTGCATAACTCAGATCCGGCACCCTCCCTCTGGCTATAAAATAGGGCTCCAGAAAAAGCAAAACTGGTCTTCGAAAGCTAATGGGTCTGCTGGCTTTCATTGGAATAAAATAACTCCTGCAAGAACTAAACTAAAGAGGTGCCTTTCGATCCAAACTATTTAAATATTGTAACTAGTATAAATATAAGAGTGGCACCTCAAGACTAGTATGGGACCAGCCTATAGGAGAACATAGAACTGGGTTTGATAGTGAAAATCTTTGAGCGACAATCACATTCAAACCACAGCAACAGGCTTGTTAAACTCAATATCAGTCAGTTCCTAAAGAACAAGGCAGTAAAAACAAGAATACAGTGACATATGAACAACATTAATAGACTTCACATTGAGTAACAACAGTCAGTACTGCGTTTTCCTGTACAAACACTTTTTTTGTCGTTTTCTGTAAAAAAAAAAAACTACCTAAAGTAAACGCATCTAAACATCATACTGAGATAATACAAGTAAACTTTAGACCCCTTACAAACCCTAGATTTTAGATTTTAACAGAGTGCCTGAAGAGGAAAGAATTTGCACACTGTGTGATATTGTGGAAATTCGAAAATGAAATCCATTTAGTGTTTTTTTGCCCTCTGTGTGACCATCTGAGACATGTTGGTGATAACCCTGAAGGACTCTGGGTTACGGGATGAGCAGAGGCTTGAATTTTGTTTCAGACAAGGAGTGTTTGAAATTGCTCTGTTTGTTCACAATGCCTGGTGGAGAAGGAGAAATGTAGTGTTTCTGTAGTGTCTTGTACGTCCACGTCCAAATAAATCATATCAATCAATCTGTTGTCCATGCTAAATAGAGGAGAGTCTCAGATTTCTGTGGTGAATTAGCACCAATTGAATTAGACCTATGTTATATTAGTGCACGTAAAAATGAAAGCAAATTCATTTCTATTGGACAAAAATACATCGGAAAATTCTGGAGCCCTATTTTAACAGTAAAATATAACAATGCTAGCTTGATTGTCATGACGTTTTGGGTTGACAATCACTGGATTAGGTTGCATATCAAAATATCTTGAATGATTCATTCCTGTTTGGACATGTTAGAATATAATAACTGATTCATTGAATACCATTTCAGTAGCCTATTGCACTTGTTTATAAATAATTGGGAATGACTTTATAATGACTTTATAAGATAATTACCAATTGTTCTATTGCATCCAGGTGCAAAAATGTTTGTGGGGGTATGACCAAATCATGGACTGGTGCCACCAAATAAAACAGTTAGTGTCACCAGTGCCACCAGCAGAAAACATTAGTCTGGAGCCCTGAATAGGCATAATAGGCATAAATAGCATAGGCATAAAAGGCATAATAGCATAAAAGTAGGCATAATCCCATACTACAGCAAGTAGTTCAAGCACCTGGTTCCAGATCTGTTTCTTGCCAACTCATTGCAACCATCACAGGAGTTGGCTTTACAGCACAAACAGATCTGGGACCAGGCTAGTAAGTGACCTGGGGTAGACCAGTACCTGGTCTTCTCTGTCCTCTGATTCTAGACCAGGACACCATCTATTTTTCCTGCTGCAGAATGAATACATATAAACTAAGACTGAATCAAGTGATGACTTGGAGACTGGAGGTTGATGCAGTCTTTGGGCACCAGAGAGTAAAGAAACGGAGGGGAGAGGTACTTTAGCAGTGAGAGTAGATAGAGGCTAGCTATTCCTGGCCAGGGAGCCAGACGGACTGGGTTACCCGTGTCTAGCCGGGAGCAGATTTTCTACTAACACTGCAGTTTTTGGTGTGTGTGCGGGTGTGCAAGTACGTGTGTGTGATGGTGACATTGTTTCTGGGTTGTGCGTGCTAAGCTTGTACTGTTCTGTCTCTACAGTACAGAAGACAATAATGGTCTAGATAGCTGAGGTGCTCACAATGAGTTCAGCTCAATGAAAAATGTATGATAACAGTTGATTTTGGGAGAAGTGTGTTGGCAAAAACGTGTAGATAATTACACTAACAGACACTAAAAAGAAGAATCACACTAAAGACAGCTTGTCAATTGAACTGTGTAAAGAATTTCTTTGTCCCGTTCTGACCTTAGTTCCTTTTTTATCTTTATTTTAGTTTGGTCAGGGCGTGAGTTGGGGTGGGCATTCTATGTTGTTTTTTCTATGTTTTGTTCTGTATTTATATTTCTATGTGTTTGGCCTAGTATGGTTCTCAATCAGATGCAGGTGTCAGTCGTTGTCTCTGATTGGGAGCCATATTGAGGTAGCCTGTTTTCTATTGTGTTTTGTGGGTGATTGTTTCCTGTGTTAGTGTTTGCACCATACGGTACTGTTTCGGTTTTCATTTGTTCTCTTGTTATTTTGTATTCGTTCTCAATTAAATGATATTATGGATACGTACCACGCTGCATTTTGGTCCTCCTCTCCTTCCACCAACGAAAGCCGTTACATTCTTCATATCTCCTTCCAAGTTATCAAACCAGAATATCACTTCTTGCGAGCGATATTATATATTTTTTGAATGTATCCCGGGAGACTAAAATTATTCTAATGAACTAACCTCTTGGACCAAATAATCCCAATGTACCATACATTATGCAAATGCTTGCCCTGTTTGCAATTAATGTAAATGTCAGCTCTGCTTTTTCCAATCGTGCCCAGCCCACACAAGTCTGTGACCCATGAAATTGGCAAGCATTTGGCATCAGTAGGTCTAGATAATAAACATCTACAAGGGAACGTATGTTCACCACTTCAGCGATTACAAGCCGGCTGCCATGTTATGAGGCAATCTGCGACTGGGACCCCAACCAAGGTCTAATATACTTAATAGGCTGCAGGAAATCAAGCCAAAAGATGAGTGGAACGATGAAGAAATAATAAAAGAAAAAATCTAGCCCTATTTGCACCGAACAATATCATCACTAGAGCAGTAGGAGGTCCGTGCTTTCATTTCTTCTTCTTTGATATTTTCTTCCCTCTCTCTTCCATTCAGTCATTTTGAGTGGAGCCGTTATCGTTGCTAAGAGATCATGCGCCATTTCATATTTTCTAAGAGATTACATTCTGTTTTTTTTTTACATGTGCACCATGGGTCGTGGCATCCACTCTAGACTAAATTAACTCCTTTTGATTTTAGAACGTCCTCGGTTATCAAGTGGACTTAAACGACGCGATTGCTTCCGGGTCATCATCGACTCACCTCTGTTGTGCATGAACTGATGTTTTGTCATTGCCACTGGCTAACAGAATCGGCCAGTATGTCCGGATATGGATATGTCAACAACAAAGCATATAAAAATAAGATCATAGACCTTTAGTTCTTTGAGATGAAAGGAATATAGAAAGCAAAGACAGCCACAACTCAGGTTGGATGTTGACGTCGTCGACTCCGCATGTCAGATTGTTTTCTTCGAGGACGGTCCACAGCCATTCCGGTTTCTAAGTATATAAGGCCGCTTTAAGTCAAGCGAGGACTCTTCGGTATTCACGGGGATTTGATAGGCCACTTGATAGGATCTAGCATCTGGGTACGGCATAAAACACGTTCTCGTCACAGTGAGCAGAGTATACTTTTGACATGCTGTTTGGCTTCCTACCTTTTACGCAGGGAAATAGTCACCTCTTCCTCTGACTCTGAAGGATGATCTATGTCCTTCAGAGGCAAAAGGCCATAGAATGTGGATGAGGTGTTAGTTTCAGATGAGGCTATAATAGGTTACATAGAGTAAATATCACACCTCGGTTGGTGCCTTGGCAAATAAAATGGAAGAAGTTGGGAGGTCAGCACTCCAGGCATCATGGGGGATTGAGAAATACAGTCCTATTAAGAGAGCCAGGGTAACCTTGGAACTTTAATTGGCATGCCTCCGCAGCATAATTATGAAATGTTTGTGCTGAAAGAGACTTTTCTGCTCAACGCAGAAAGAAAGTGAGTGAAAGAAAAGAAAGAGAGAGGGAGGGAGCGAGGAGAGAAAGAATCTGTGGGCGATTCAAGTCAGGGAGAAGCCCTAAATATATCTCAAGACAAGTAATTTGATTATCTCTGTTAATGTTGCATTTTTCATTTGCCAGCGAGGAAAAATTGATTCATGCACTGGGCCACTTGATTTCATGGAAACTCTCAGAAATGATCCATGGCCTCCTTCCTCCCTCCTCCCTCTTCCCTCCCTCCTTCCTCCCTCTTCCCTCCCCTCTCCTCTCCTCTCTCCTCCTCTCCTCCCCGTAATCTTGTTAATGTTTCTTTCTTTTCTTTGTTTCTTTTCTTTCCCCGCAACTTTGAGAAAGTATCTCAATTAAACAAGCCTGGGATTTTAAACATTCATTATCGGAGGCTCAGTGGGGATATGTTTACTGTCCCGAAGAAAGGATGAGCAAGTTCTCTCTCACATTCTGTGTCTCCATGATAAAACCGGAGCGGAACGAGGAAGTGTCTCGTTGGGTCCAATCAGTAGCGAGTAGCGTGAAGATCAATTTCACTAGACAATCTCAAAGTCTCTCCACAGAGAAGTACATTCTATTTATTTGTTTTGACTTTATTTTCCATTAGTCTGGGTGTCAGCCTGACATTTTCATTTCACTCTGTTTACTCTGTATTGAGTTGGGATATCCCTGGTAAAAATATGACCCGGGGCCAATCATCTTCCTCAAAAATCATCATGGCCGAGGTTAACAATTCTGTTTTCCAATGTCAAACTGGCTATTCAACAGAAGGACAATATTTACAGTATACTCAAATAATAAGTGTTTTGGCTGAGCTAGACAGCATATCTAATGTGAATAATAGAACAATATTCAGCAGCCTTTTGTCAGCAGAGAAGATGTTCTTGCCCTTCTAAGAAAAAGATGATCCAATCATTGAATCCCATTGCATCATCTTTCACGCATATCGCCCCTCATTAATGGAAAACTCATTTCGAAAGCTAATTTCTCATCTAATCTGTGACAATTTAATTCACAACAACTTCAACCTGTGCAGTACCCAGTATATCCCAGGTATAGAGATCAAAGAAGAGATTTGATAGTGACCATGAAATATGAATAATGCAACTGTAATGCTTTTTGAAAAGTCAATAGATGAAATACCAGGGAAGGAGAGATTACGATTAAATGCTTGGTGTTTTAATTGATTGGTTGGCTGATTTATTCATTCATTCAAATACATATTGACAAAGCAATTGGCTGACTGTCAGGTAGAGTAACTGATGGAGGGATGAGGGATGAGAGAGAGGTAGATTGAAGGCATTGTTAAACAGATTAGTCGCTGAACGCATTGGTCCATTGACCGTTAGATGGATTAACATATCATCGCATACACACCTCTCTCTCACACACACACACACAGACACACACACTTCCTGTGCCTTTGAGTCCGACATCCCTCAACTCTGATGCATCCCACTGATGCCCATGTGATGTGTTTTGTGACAGTAGAAGTCTCTCTCATCGTCACGGTAACCTCACAGGAGATTGACAGCCCACAATTTCACTGTCACAAGTCGACAACAACAAGTGCAGTCAGCCTGGGAGCTCCATACAGGCTGGTGGTGGTGAGACACAGACCCACAAACACACAAACACGCACACACGTCATCCCTCACACAACCCTCACACACACACACCAAACGAGGCGTCATCAGACAGAACTCTTTCTCTGTAATGGGATAAAATCAGTGGTTATCTTCTCCTAACAGGATAATGGGGAAACTATTTCCTGAGTGGAGGCGAAAAAAACATGTGGCCACGTATTAAAACCTAGGAAGCAAACGGGAAGATGTCGGAGCGTTAATCTGGCAGCTTCCTCCTCGGAGCGCGGGGACGTCGTATTTATTCTCTAACCGGCTGTTTTGTTTTGCTAACTCAATCCACAATAAGAAAATCGAATCTAAAATCACTCAGCCGACCAAAGATGGATTTCACTTTTGGGTTTGTGAGAGAGAGTGCGAGGGTGCGAGAGAGAGAGCGCAATAACAGCATAATGTATACATGATGGATGACAGTAGGGGGGCAAACCGGTTCAGATTGCCTGTTGTCCCTGAGACTGGCTAAAACAGCTATAGTAGAAAGCATGGATTTGTGAAGGCCTCCAATTTATATGGAGGGATTACTAGAGAGATGGAGTCACTGGGCTGTGAGCTTTCATTTCACACACACACACACACACACACACACACACACACACACACACACACACACACACACACACACACACACACACACACACACACACACACACACACACACACACACACACACACACACACACACATACACTAGAGCTGGGATGATAAACCTAAAATGATCTACACCGACCACACCGATCACTTATCCCAGGCATTTTTCTGTTATTATTCATTACGATAAGCAGCCTACACTAGAGAAATGTGAAGTTTGAAATGAAGTAAGTTTGCTAATATGGGTGATTGTTAATGGGACAATTGGTGGCTATAATCACCAAAATAGCAGTACTAGTGTAGCCCTTCCCACTCAGAGCCCCCTATACGTGTTGAAAACAGCAGATGTTGTCATTGATAAGCGCCTAAATTGGAACGCAGTGGCTGTACAGTAACATGTTATATACATGACGTCAGATCTCAGGTTCTCCGCTTCAGAGCGCTGTATGGGTTTTGACTGACAGCTGTTATAAACTTGAACACAGTGCGCGACAAGAAGACCCCCCCCCATCACTCCCGCTAATTGGGCTACTTTTGCACATTTGTTGTTGTCCAAGTGATGGAAAAGCAGTGAATCGAAAGGAGTCGATGTGTTCTGAAAGATGAGACATTGAAGATTATAATAAACACCACTTTGATGTCGTACACACAAAAACCACACCCCCATGAGTCCAAATGTGCACTTCACATTTACATATTTGAAAACTCATGTCATTTACAATATCAACGTTTATGATTGCTATGTTTGAGTTCCAAAGATGACATGCGTTATACCCTGGCTTGTCCCGAACACAATGAGCCCGTTTGTCGTATTGTGAAGAACATTTGTCGCAGAACACGCACTTGAACACACTCATGACTCCATTCTTTGCGCACCAAAATTACAAATCGGTTGGTCTGAAGTGCCTTTCGAAAGCCTAACAGCGTAAGATTGTTTTTTATAGCTGAGGTAGCCATGTTGGAAATATAATAAGCTTTCAAACGATGCCCACCTGAACCAGATTGCAATTTATAATGGAACGTTTTTGAGTTGCGTAAACAAGAACAGTACCTGTCTGATGGAGGACTGTGTTCCAAACAAAAACAAGAGTGCTTGATTCAGTTCCTCGATGGCAAAGCTAGGAGAGCTCAAAAAGCATAGTTGAAGCCTGAGTCTTAAGTGCATTGAAATTACTTAGGAGAGTAATGGAGAGACAGTTTGGAGAGTTGTGTGGCCCCTTGGAGACTCCAGTTTAGATCTCTCACTAGACCTCTCAAACACGTCATGTTTTTTTTTTCTCTTATCGTGCTCCGACTGCATCATTTCAACGGATATTCGTATTATGTTGCTGAACGTCTCCAGCATATTTTCTGACTTTCTTTGTTGACACATGCTGTGAAAAGTACAGTAAATGTCAAATGCACAGACAATCAACAGTTTGGATTCAGTCTTGTGTCAGGTGAACTGTTGTGTCCTCAACTTTGGTCTGATAATTTAAATTGGTCATGCATATGCTTTTTATAGTTCTTCTATTAGGAACATTTCAAGTTGGCCCGATCCAAATTTCCACGAATCTAAGGGGTTAAAGGATCATAAAAAAACATTGGTGCTGATTAATGTTCTCAACGTAACATTATATTTATTGTTGTCACATAAATTCAGACAATTTCTTGTCATTTGGATTTTTGTCCATATCGCCTAGCTCTAACGCGCGCGAGCGCACGCACGCACGCACGCACACACAGTCTTGTACAGCTAACCTTGTGGGGACATACAATTCAGTCCCATTCAAAATCCTATTTTCTCTAACCCTAACCCAAAAACCTAAACTTTATCCTAACTGTAAACCTAACCCTAGCTCCTAACCCTAACCCTACAACTAACCCTAGCTCCTAACCTTGATATTTAACTTAATTCTAACCCTAACACTAATTCTAACCTTAACCCTAAACCCCCTAGAAATAGCATTTGACCTTGTGGGGACTAACAAAATGTCCCCAGCTGGTCAACTTTTTGTTCGTTTACTATTCTTGTAGGGACTTCTGGTCCCCACAAGAATAGTTAAACACGTCCACACACACACACACACACACACACACACACACACACACACACACACACACACACACACACACACACACACACACACACACACACACACACACACACACACACACACACACACACACAGATTGCAAGATAGATTCACTATAAAAGCAACTATACCCTCCATTCTCTCTCCCGCCCCCTTTCAAATTGCCATCCTCGAGTCCCGAAACAGCTCTCAAACATACATGCATTATAGAGTGACTAAGACAGAGGCCCAGGGCACTGGAAGAGAAGGCCACGTTCATAGAGATGTTCTACTAATCATAGATTCCTATTTTTATATGTTCTATAGTCTTAATGGCACCCAAAACCCCCATCTTGTCTCCCCATAAAATCCCACTGAAAAAGGATATATCAGAGTGTCAATGTCTTACCTCTTCTTACCACACCTGAGCGTCGATACTTCATTTGATAAAAACAGTGATTTTGGGCAGTCCACCAGGAAATATGAAAATGAGAACAAAACAACAAATAAGAGGAAGAAAAGAAAGAGAGGCTTTTCTAACACTGAGGACTAACTAAACGGCAAACTGAATAGGAACTTGACACAAATGAAGTTAACACGTGCATTCAAATTCAATACACCGCCAAGTGACAACGAATCCCTGAAATACACTGAGTGTACAAAACATTACAAAACACTGCCCTTTCTACATAGGCTGACCAGGTGAATCCAGGTGAAAGCTATGGTCCCTTATTGATGTCTCTTGTTAAATCCACTTTAAATCAGTGTAGATAAAGAGGAGGAGACAGGTTAAAGAAGGATTTTTAAGCCTTGAGACAACTGAGACATGGATTATGTATGTGTGCCATTCAGAGGGTGAATGGACAAGACACAAGTGCCTTTGAACGAGGTAGTAGGTGCCAGGCGCAACGGTTTGAGTGTGTCAAGAACTGCAACGCTGCTGGGTTTTTCACGCTCAATAGTTTCCCGTGTGTATCAAGAATGGTCCACCACCCAAAGGACATCCAGCCAACTTCACTAAACTGTGGGAAGCATGGGAGTCAACATGGGCCAGCATCCCTGTGGAACGTTTTCGACACCTTGTAGAGTCGATGCCCCGAAGAATTGAGGCTGTTCTGAGGGCAAAGGGGGGTGCAACTCAATATTAGGAAGGTGTTCCTAATGTTTTGTACACTCAGTGTATATCCAAACATAAGACTAAGTCAGTATACCGCAAATAGCAAGCTTCAGTTGAACAGTATAGAATGGTAATCAAAACTTTTCACAAAAGTCTTCGACCATCCCACCTGAAACAACCCTTTTTAACCTGGGTCTCCTCTGAGTCGGGGGAACCTCCAGGGCCGTCCTCTGGCCCCAGGCTGGAGTTCTGGAGAAGTGGAAGTGACAAGCTGTGGAAGAGGTGCCTCTGTCAGGAGCACAGGCATTAAGGGGGACCAGGGACACCAAATGCCAAAGAGCCTGTCAGTCACCTGGTCAGTCTGCCCAAAGGCTGGCAGAGTAGACAGAAGGTAAGAGAGCCCAGTCTTGCACCTGTACCCTCTCTGTCTCCCCTCATTTGGATTTCCACACTGGCAGGGGATGGTTGAGGGATAAAGGGAGAGAAGGGGGGTTAGGAGGGAGGGATGAGGGAGCCCATAGGCGAATGGCTATTCATACACGTTCTCTCTCTCTCACACGCACACACACACACACACACACACACACACACACACACACACACACACACACACACACACACACACACTAGGGGTGTGAACGTTTAAATATAGTTTGGATCATTAACATTTACAAAAAATCCCTAACGAAAAAACATTGTTTTTTTTCCTTGTTTTTTCTTCACAAAATTCAAAGCACAGTGCAGTTATCACAAAACTACCACTAACATGTCCCGATCATCGTCATAAAGAGAAACATGTAGATTAAACGAATACTTAACGCAAGAACGTTGTATCGTTAGTAGGAGGAGATGATTTCAAATGATTTTCTACGGATGTAAAACGCTCCGCACGTCGTCATCGTTAACAGTTGGAAAAAAATGGCAGGAAGTGAGACAGGGAGGGGACAGCAGCGAAGTCCTGCACGGCAATGCTTTGAGAAGTTGAGTGAGAAGGTGGTGAAATGCAAACTTGGCGACGTGGAATTGAGCTACAGTGGCACGGAAGAAGTACGGTGAGCAACAGAGTGAGAAAATCACAGCGCTGATTACAGAAATTATTGTACATTGATATGCAGCCATTGTCAACGGTAGAGGATGTCTGCTTCAATACCCTAATGGCATATCTGGAACCAGACTACAAGATGCCATGCCAAAAGACTGTGACGCCCCTGACGGAGAAATTGTACAATGATTGCACTGCGAGTACAAAATGTGAGCTCTCAAACACCCCAAAAATGGCGTTAACAACAGATTGTTGGACGTCTATGAACACGCTGTCATTGCAGTGAAGTTACATGTACTGACCACTGAGAACATGTAGGAGAGGCACACAGCAGAGAACCTAAAAATGGCATTAACTACCATAATTGCTGAGTGGGTGGGGGAAAGGAATAAGGTGAGCGCTGTCTGATAGCCATGACTGCGGTAAATGGAACTGCATTGCCCCCTAGAGGTCATAAGCAGGACCATATCTGCATTGTGAAATCAGATGTCATTTTAAGATTTTTTCCTTATCTTTTAAACGTTAAAACTTCTTTAAAAAAAATTGCAGTTTAAACGTTAAGAAAATGTTTACATAGGTCACATCCCTAACAAACTCACACACACCTAACCTGTCTTCTTGTCAGACACAGAGACACACTAATCACCTGTTGTCTGTCCGATCGTCAGATGGCAGTCATCATGACTGACAGAGGGTCAGGACTCAGGAGGTTATAAGGCAATGTGTGTGTGTGTGTGTGTGTGTGTGTGTGTCTGTGTGTGCACGTGTGTGTGTGTGTGTGTGTGTGTGTGTGTGTGTGTGTGTGTGTGTGTGTGTGTGTGTGTGTGTGTGTGTGTGTGTGTGTGTGTGTGTGTGTGAGAGAGAGAGAGTGTGTGCATGTGTGTGTGTGTCTGTGTGTCCTCCCTAGCCCTAGTCATTGTGACGGAGCATCTCTGAGTACCACCTCAGATAGCGCCAGATGTCAGTGTTCCAGACATTCACAGACAGAATACAGAAGGCCAACTTTACTGAGGGTTCCTGCAGCACAGCCAAATGTACTCCTGTCATTTCTCGGATGGAATGAAACTTCAATGGTGGAAGGAGACATACTGGTCCAAGTTACAAAATCATATGAATCATATTTAATTTGATCAGACACTGCAAAGTCTATTAGTCTTTCATAATACTTCTTTGAACCCTATTATTTCATTATTGTTAGACAATAATAGGTTTTATTCAGGTTTTATGACATAAATGTTGGGTGAAGTGTTAGCAATTAAACTCCGTGACCTATCCATTATTAATCATAATGGACAATAATTCAGGCCTATTAGCAAGGACACAAAATGGAAGACTAGTAGCTTACTGCCAGTGGACAAACAGAAGAAGGATAAACTTAAAAATCCTCCAAAATGGATTTTGACAAATGCTACTGATAAGTTAAGATGGATAGCAGTGGCTCCTAATGCAATGACGCTGTGAGCTATGTCAATCCCAGCTGTTATTATGCTACTTTAATCAAATCAACTCTTTCCTGTGGATCCTCTGACCTGATTGTAAAGTTTGTGCTCAGATGAAAGCAGATACCGGTTTCCAGGCAACACTAGTGATGTCATCCACAAACCCTGTATTCTTCGGGTTAACCACATAGGTACCAGATATAAATAAAATAAATACCATATGAAAACATAATCATGCTTCAACTCGGCAAAGTCAATTACATTCTAGTCCTCAACTGGCAGCTTCATTAAATAGTACCAGCAAAACACCTGTCTCAATGTCAACAGTGAAGAGGCGACTGCAGGATGCTGGCCTTCTAGGCAGAGCTCCTCTGTCCAGTGTCTGTTCTTTTGCCCATCTTAATCTTTTATTTTTACTGCAACTCTGCCTAGAAGGCCAGCATCCCGGAGTCGCCTCTTCACTATTTAATGAAGCTGCCAGTTGAGGACTTGTGCGGCATCTGTTTCTCAAACTAGACACTAATGTACTTGTCCTCTTGCTCAGTTGTGCACCGGGGCCTCCCACTTCTCTTTCTATTCAGTTTAGAGCCAGTTTGCGCTGTTCTGTGAAGGGAGTAATACACAGCGCTGTACGAGATCTTTAGTTTCTTGGCAATTTTTTCGCATGGAATAGCCTTCATTTCTCAGAATAAGAATTGACAGATGAGTTTCAGAAGAAAGTTATTTGTTTCTGACCATTTTGAGCCTGTAATCGAATCCGCAAATGCTGATGCTCCAGATACTCAACAAGTCTAAAGGCCAGTTTTATTGCTTCTTTAATCAGAACAACAGTTTTCAGCTGTGCTAACATAATTGCAAAAGGGTTTTCTAATGATCAATTAGCCTTTTAAAATGATAAACTTGGATTAGCTAACACAACTTGCCATTGGAACACAGGAGTGATGGTTGCTGATAATAGCCCTGTAAGCCTATGTAGATATTCCATAAAAAAATCTGCCGTTTCCATCTACAATAGTCATTTACAACATTAACAATGTCTACACTGTATTTCTGATCAATTTGATGCTATTTTAATGGACAAAAAAAGTTGCTTTTCTTTCAAAAACAAGGACATTTCTAATTGACCCCAAACATTTGAACGGCAGTGTAATTCAAATAAATACCACATCAAAACATAATCATGCTTCAACTCGGCGAAGTCAATTACATTCTAGTAACAAAAAAAGAACTTTAAAAATAATGATGTACTTTTGAATTGACAATGGAACAAAGACCCAGGAAGTAAAAACATTATAAAATGCGGAGTATGAGTCATCATTCAACCGTGATTTTTTTTTTGGAGGGGGACAATTTATGGTATTTTTGGGGGGGGGGGGGGGGAGACTACTAGCTTTCCTACTGGACACAATCTAACACCTGGGTATCTGGTGGTTCACCTGTGGTTCTTTCTGCTCCCAGAGTAATTAAGAGATAAAGGAAGAAAAATCTAATCAATTTGGGGAGAGGAGCAGTGCTGGCGGGGGCTGCGGGGCCTCCCTGTCTTTGTTTGTGGTGTTAATATGAGCCCAGCTATCCCAGGGGTCTTTGGGCTCTGTCCATCTAGCGAAAAGGGACACGGACGCCACAATGAGAGGGCTGGGACACGGTGGCCTTGAAGTTGCCTTTGCCGCCTCAGGGGAAACAAGCAAATAGAAAAATTGAATTAAACTATAACATCCTCCCTCCTCCGCTCCTGTATCTAGGGGAGTGTGCTGGCTTTTCTCATCCTTCTAGTTCTCTCTCTGTATGTTCTGGCTCAAAAGGATCCAGGATGTGTGAATTGACGTGTAGGCAAAACATTTATCTTTCACTCTCCCGCTCATCCTTTCTCTCCCTTTCTCTCTGGCATAAAATCCAGGAACTTACATTGCAGACATCTTTGAAAATACTCTCTCTCTATCACTCTGTCTCACCTGCGCTTACACACAGTATTTTTCTTGTCCTCTCCCCCTTTGCCTCACCATATCACCTTGTCTTTCCATCATCTCCACATGACAAGACTCACAGTGAAGGGTCACACGTTCAAAGGCTGCGGTAATTGATGTTCCAGGTCTCATCTCTTTAGATCCTCTTGCCTTATCTGAACACATTAACAGGCCCACAAGCCCCACCGGGGACGAAGAGGAGGGAGGCCTGAACATTAGCAAATGGCTTCCGCGTTCAAATGAACGGGGCGCTAAGTGGCCATCTACCTACACACGATATCTTGTCAAAGAAGTGTAGCCGACAAAAAGTTGCTACTGACAGAGTGAGGTAGAGAGAGAGAGAGAGAGAGAGAGAAAGGGAGAGAGACAAAGAGAGGAAGAAGAAGAATAAGAGAGAGAGGAGACAAAGAGCGAAAGGAGAGATAACAAGCTATTTATCTGAAAGCTGTCTACCTGCCTTCACCTGAGCATTAGAGTAAACAGGTTTCCATTAATGGCCCTCGTCACACAGATGCATTGTGGGAAAGCAGCAGCGCACCGCTGGGGAAATGATGGTTATCAGCGTAATCACAGCTGATTCCTCCCTGCTTTTTAGTGCTCCAACACTCCCACAACAAATTGGCTATCACCGTATTTCAATGAAATGATCCGGCTGCGGATGCCTACGAAAGAGCAGTAAGAACGGCCGACAGTGTAGTGCTGTATTTTAAAAGTAATGGTGGGGTTTAATGTGTTTTTTGGGGGGGAAAGAGCATCTTCTCAAATTATAGTTAGAAAAATAGCTAAATTTCAGCCCCTGACTCAACTGTCGTCTCGTTCCAAACAAAGAGGAATGTCAGAGAGTTATCGGAATGCAGAGTAGTGGGCAAAGGCATAAAAGGGAAGACCGTGAAAAAGTTTCAGGATACTTTTCTGACGGATGCACTTAAGCAAAATACACTTCCTGAACTGAACACAAGTCAGCAATGAAAGGGCCTGAAATCAGAAGAGACGGAAAACTGGAATAAGTACAAGTTTGTTGGGTAAGTTGTCTGCAATTAGTCTACCGTAAATGGACTTTGTTCGTCAATCAATCTATCAAAAACAGTAAGGCTACTTCAGTTCAAGGATATAGGGCTAAATAAAGTCTCATCTCGGGTCACAAGAAAATATGTTTGAGTTAATATAAAGGGGCGTTTTCTATTGATTCATGCAATCAACATGTTTGATGCAGTTTAAAGGAAGACCACTTTTATTCTCACAGTAGAAAGATAAAGTTCTTACCTCTTCCGCTTGACTAGGCTCCTTTATCTGTCCTCTATTCAACTGTGTATATTCTCTTGATATGACTGATTTGATTTGCCCTATGTTTGACTCTGACCTAACAGTGATTGCATTACTCATACGATCTGTAGCCACGGATGTAGCCTACACTGTTTCCTCAACATCCAGCTGATTGTGGTTCCATTGCTATTGTCCTACTGCTTCTCGTCTCTTCGTGGCTGTGCTATAGTATTTCTCCACAGTTCTGTTCTGTTGTGTAGGCTGAGCCTTGAAATTGTATAGCTACAGTGCTAAATGAACTACAGGGTCAACCCAAGGTCAGGCCAACGAGTGTGTGACGTTGGGACAAACCGCTTTCAGAGAAGAAGGGGATGAGAGCGGATCAAGTCACACACACACATATGTACGCACGCACACACACACACACTCACACTCACAGATACAGATCAGACACACACACCCATTAGCCTCAATCACAGTGGTAAGCAGCCAGGTGCTAGAGCAGACTGTAGTGAGGAGAAAAATACCTTAATGATGGTTTGCTCTGTTTGCCTCCTGCTTCCGCTGACAGTGTAACACTACGGGCAGGGACAGTTTATTTTAGCGTGTTACTATTTTAACACCAGACCTGGGTTCAAAACAATGATGTATACACACCCTGGATTGCTGATGCTATGAATTGGCCGATTAGAGGCTTTGAAGCTACTGGTCGGCCATATTGGTACTCTTCAGAAGGAGCAGTCCTCCATAGGAACGAATGAAAATCTACAGTATTTAAATGAAATATTTCAAGGACAAAATTACATGTATTTGAGTATGCCTTTGTTGAAGTGGGGACAGAAATATTAGTACTCAAGAAAAAATATATACTTTAAGGAATAGGTGTATATATATTATATATACAGTACCAGTCAAAAGTTTGGACACACCTACTCATTCAAGGGTTTTTCTTAATTTTGACTACTTTCTACATTGTAGAATAATTGTGAGAAAATCAAAACTATGAAAAACACATACGGAATAATGTAGTAACCAAAAAAGCGCTAAACAAATAAAATTATATTTTAGATTTTAGATTCTTCAAAGTAGCCACTTTACTCAGTACTTTGTTGAAGCACCTTTAGCAGCGATTACAGCCTCGAGTCTTCTTGGGTATGATGCTACAAGCTTGGCACACCTGTATTTGGGGAGTTTCTCCATTCTTCTCTGCAGATCCTCTCAAGCTCTGTCAGGTTGGATGGGGAGCGTTGCTGCACAGCTCTTTTCAGGTCTCTCCAGAGAAGTTTGATCGGGTTCAAGTCCGGGCTCTGGCTGGGCCTCTCAATGACATTCAGAGACTTGTCCGGAAGCCACTCCTGCGTTGTCTTGGCTGTGTGTTTAAGGTCGTTGTCCTGTTGGAAGGTGAACCTTTGCCCCAGTCTGAGGTCCTGCGTGCTCTGGAGCAGGTTTTCATCAAGGATCTCTCTGTACTTTGCTCCGTTCATCTTTCTCTCGATCCTGACTAGTCTCCCAGTCCCTGCCTCTGAAAACTGAAAACAATCCACACAGCATGATGCTGCCAGCACCATTTTTGCAAACTCCAAGCGGGCTGTCATGTACCTTTTACTGAGGAGTCGCTTCCGTCTGGCCACTCTACCATAAAGGCCTGAGAAGCTCTTGGAAGGTTCTCCTATCTCCACAGATGAACTCTGGAGCTTGGTTCTTGGTCACTTACCCTTCTCCCCCGATTGCTCAGTTTGGCCAGGCGGCCAGCTCTAGGAAGATTCTTGGTGGTTCCAAACTTCTTCCATTTAAGATTTGTTTTATTTTTTGTTTAACCTTTATTTAACTAGGCATGTCAGTTAAGATCAAATTATTATTTACAATGACGGCATACCACAGCAAAACCCTCCCCTAACCCGGACGACGCTGGGCCAATTGTGCACCGCCCTATGGGACTCCCGATCACGGCCGGTTGTGATACAGCCCGGGATCGAAACCGGGTCTGTAGTGATGCCTCTAGCACTGTGATGCAGTGCTTGAGACCGCTGCGCCACTCAGGATCCCCGAATGATGGAGGCCACTGTGTTCTTGGGGATCTTCAATGCTACAGACATTTCTAGGTACCCTTCCCCAGATTCGTGCTTTGACACAATCCTTTCTCGGAGCTCTACGGACAATATCTTCAACATCATGGCTTGGTTTTTGCTCTGAAATGCACTGTCAACTGTGGGACATTATATACACAGGTGTGTGCCTGTCCAAATCATGTCCAATCAATTGAATTTACCACAAGTGGACTCCAATCAAGATGTGGAATCATCTCAAGGATGATCAATGGAAACAGGATGCACCTGAGCTCAAGTTCGAGTCTCAAAGCAAAGGGTCTGAATACTTATGTAATAAGGTATTTTAGTTTTAAATTTTTACTTTCCCTCTACCCAAATACAATGCACATAGGTCCTCCCACCTAACTCATAACGTGATAATTACTACTTTTAGGCGAATTATACAATTATAAACAGACTAAAATGGGCTCAAGTCAAATAGTCTCCAACAAAGCCTTGAGACAATTGAGTCATGGATTGTGTATGTGTGCCACTCATAAGACGAATGGGCAAGACAAAAGATTTAAGTGCCTTTTAAACGGGGTATGGTAGTAGGTGCCAGGCGCACCGGTTTGAGTGGGTCAACAACTTCAACGCTGCTGGGTTTTTCACGCTCAACAGTTTCCTGTGTGTATCAAGAATGGTCCACCACCCAAAAGACATCCAGCCAATTTGACACAACTGTGGGAAGCATTGGAGTCAACATGGGCCACCCTCTCTGTGGAACGCTTTCGACACCTTGATTGAGCTTGATTGTTGCGACCCATAGAAAAGTCCCAAAAGTGCAAAAGTGCACCTACCTGGCATTTGAACCCAGGTCTTGTCAACATATGGGCCATACTGTACATCAGCTGAGTGCCATCATCTGTAACATGGTAATACTGTAGTTCTTCTATCAATCGATTCTCATGAGCTTATTAGGATGTTAATATTATGTTTTGGGGTGGATTAGGTAACAATTCTAGGTCAAAGGTAACCTGTTTAACAATGCCGAAAAATCGACTTATAATTCCATTACGTTATATGCCGTTTACGAACCCTTACTGAGTGTCTTCTATGTGGAATAAAGCTTGGAATATATTTTTCATAAATACGCTTTTATTTTCAAATGCTATTAAGGGGCCATTTGTTTAGCATTCTAAGGAAATATGTACGACTGAAAGGGAGTGACAAGGAATGAACATCACTGATTCATTGATTCATGAATTGCACTTTCAAGTCAGGATGAAATAGATGGACTCATGACTACCTATGGATAGATGGATAGATATATGGATAGATGGACTGAGAGCTGTTTTTAAGTCAAGGCCACATGCAATATTAAGAGAGTGACAGTGGCTGGAGAGAGCGACACTGGTTTTAGCAGCAGCATCGGAAGGGATGGGCACCGAGGCCCTTATAAAACATTCATCCATGCTCTACCACCCTCTGCCATTAGTGACTATGTGTGTGCTAGATTTCACACACACACACACACACACACACACACACACACACACACACACACACACACACACACACACACACACACACACACACACAAACACACACTCCCACAGCACAGGGCCATATGGAAATGGTTCAATGTTCGCTAAAAGTCACATATACGGAATACCAATAAAGAAGAATGATGTCTAACCAAGTCCACTGGCCCTTGCACAATGCAAGTCTCCCTCTGTCTCTCTGGCGTGTCAACATCCTGTTTCAGTGTCGCCCCATCGCCTAATTTTGCTGTTTGTTTTTCCCTGCTTGGCTTGGTACATTAGCTAGCTAGCTTGTTAGCTCAGTTAGCTAGCTAGCTTTAATTATTTTAATTTTATTTAAATATCGCTACTCGACCAGAGGAGGAAAGCAGCTTACTTCATTTAGTTAGGCCACTCCTGTTCGGTGGACTTGTTTGACATGCTTGTCAGTTCTCTTTCAGGGAGATGAATCAGGCAAAATGTTTATAAAATACCTGAACACCACTCCCCTGAGCAAATGAAGCTGTGTCTGTCTGTCACAAACTCACTGGTGTGGGAAAATGTGGGCCAGACTCAGTTGATAAAATGTTGCAAGTTTGCTAGCAAGAGTGTGAGCTCAAGACAGACAGCAAGGCAGAGAGGATTGAAAGACTATGCTACTTTAAGCTTGTAAAAAAATGTATTACGTTTGGTTGCCAACAGTTGTTGGTTCAGAATAATACAATTACTGTGCCAGCCCTATGTGTGCTGCAAGAAGTGGAACCATTCCAGAACACACACACACACACACACACACACACACACACACACACACACACACACACACACACACACACACACACACACACACACAGTGTGTACTGCCACCAAGGCAGGGGTGTGAGATGCGTTTTTACACCGGTGAGTGTAATTCTGCCATCATATCCCCACCCTACACTCCCTGCCCTAACCTCCACCCTCCACTCCCCATTAATTTCCACTCTCCACTCCCATCTCCCCCGGGAGGCCATATAGGCCTTCCCATTTAGGGGTGTTCTGTATGATTCCGAACTCCCTCTCATCCTGCACCACCTCCACCACCACTTCCTCATCCCCTGAATCTGGGGTGCACTGAGTGTCTCTACACCCAGAGAGCGATGGCTCCTGCCAGAGCCCTGGGCAAAGGCAGAGGCAGAAAAGGCAGAAAAGGCAGCCGAGGCGTCACACACACAGGGGCCATAAATAGCCTGGGCCCTGCCTGTGACATTACCTGCCTACGACAAGATAATCATGATGAATCGCTGCCGAGCTAACCGCCAGCACCAGGGAACAAAGAGAGAGGCTCCGACGCAGTGAGAAAGCACCTCTTCTCCCTCTCATCTCTCTTTGCTTTCTCTCACGCCTCCCTCTTTCTTCTGCTCCTTTCTTTCTCTCAGTCATGCCTCTCTCTCTCTTCTCTTTCATGCCTCCCTCTCTCTCTCTCCCCCTCTCTCTCTTTCCTGTCTGTCAAGCCTCCCTCTCTCTCTCTCTCCCTCTCTCTCTCTCTCTCTTCTCTTTCATGCCTCCCTCTCTCTCTCTCCCCCTCTTTTTCCTGTCTGTCAAGCCTCCCTCCCTCTCTCTCGTCTCTCTCTCTCTTTTCTGTCTTTCATGCCTCCCTCTCTCTTGTCTCTCGCTCTCTTCTATCTTTCATGCCTCCCTCTCTCTCTCTCTCTCTTTTCTATCTGTCATACCTCCCTCTCTCTTCTCTCTCTCTCTTATCTACCTTTCATGCCTCCCTCTTCTATTTTCTTTCTCTCATGCCTCGCCATCTCTCGTCTCTCTTTGTCTTTTCTATATGCTTTCTACAAAGAAGAAGGAGCGCTAGAGTGTAATCAAAAAGAGTAAAATAGTGGTTGAATACTAACAATGGCGTTGTGATGGAGCAGGGGTGTAGTGAGGGTTGTTGTACCTCGGTATAAATTGCTGCCTGGATGTGGTGGAACAATGGTAGGGGGTGTGGAAAATGCAGTGCCTACGTTAACAGGTGAAACCCTCAACAGTGGATAACAATTAACCTCTACAAAGCTATGCAAAGTACAATGGCGGTTATGTGGCTTTATCAAAGGTAGTAATAGGTAAGAAACATTTTTCGGACCAGGAACATAACGCTATTCCACACCACAGAAGGTAGGTGGCACCTTAATAGGGGAAAACGGGCTCGTGGTAATGACTGGAGCGGAATCAGTGGAATGGTATCAAATACATCCAACATATGGTTTCCATGTGTTTGATGCCATTCCATTTGCTCCGTTCCGGCCATTATTATGAGCCGTCCTCCCTCAGCAGCCTCCACTGCTCCAGACTGATGGAAACTCACTATTCATTTGTTAGCATTGTCATCTGTTGCTTCACCTTTTACTGCAGTGGGCTAAATCAGAGTCACATAGAATGTTTATTGGTGGCCTTAGCATAGGATGAACTTTAATGTTCCAAGGGGAAAATTGTCTTAGACACACAGTACTGCTGTATACAAAATAGACACTGTACATTACACACTCAAAATAATACATACATTGCACGTAACCCTGATCATCAGACACTTCTTATATAGCCACATACATAATACTTTGCATTTTCACTTATTCTGTCAGTGGCGTACTAACATCTGCCCGGCTTTACTGATTGCTGTTTAGGTACTTGATGGACATGGGAAGGAAGGAGCGCTTAAACAAGTTCAGCTTACATGTGGGGACCCTATAGTGTCTGTCTGAGGGGAGGAGGGACCCTATAGCGTCTGTCTGAGGGGAGGAGGGACCCTATAGTGTCTGTCTGAGGGGAGGAGGGACCCTATAGCATCTGGCTGAGGGGAGGAGGGACCCTATAGTTTCTGTCTGAGGGGAGGAGGAACCCTATTGCGTCTGTCTGAGGGGAGGAGGGACCCTATAGTGTCTGTCTGAGGGGAGGAGGGACCCTATAGTGTCTGTCTGAGGGGAGGAGGGACCCTATAGTGTCTGTCTGAGGGGAGGAGGGACCCTATAGTGTCTGTCTGAGGGGAGGAGGGACCCTATAGAGTCTGTCTGAGGGGAGGAGGGACCCTATAGAGTCTGTCTGAGGGGAGAAGGGACCCTGTGTCTTTAACTTAGCAAAGAGGCATGGGCTGTTATTCAGGATACATCCTGGCTGGGACATCATTCAGTGTGACTTCCAGACAGACAGGACAGGACAGGGTTGGGAGGTCAGAGAAATTACTAAACTGGATGTCTGTGGTAGCCGTATCCTGCAGTCAAATTACCTATTGGCCTCATAGGTGGAATGGTATTCATATTTTTCAGAATTTCATAACTAATCAACTTTTTTTTTTTTTTATGCGAAAATCAGGTGTTTCTATGTGAAACAGTTTTGTTACATTTCAGTCTTCTGTGATGTATATCAAGTGTAAAATTGTGATGAAAACTCAAAATTGAATACATTTTAATTCTATATCTGACATGTGTCGAGGATTTCCACAACACCACGTATGTGAGATGTATACTTTTGTTTCAAAGTAGATTTGTTTAAGACTACCAAGAAACACTCTGTTTGACCCTGACTTAGCCCACTGCAGTAAAAGGTTAAAGAGCCTTCTCTCTGTCTCATGCTCACGACTCTTCATGTTTGCTCTGTCTGCTGTGGAGCTGCTGCCATCTCAGACCAGGCCGCCTTGTTATTGCTTATTCAGGGCCTTGCTGTGTGTGTGTGTGTGTGTGTGTGTGTGTGTGTGTGTGTGTGTGTGTGTGTGTGTGTGTGTGTGTGTGTGTGTGTGTGTGTGTGTGTGTGTGTGTGTGTGTGTGTGTGTGTGTGTGTGTGTGTGTGTGTGTGTGTGTGTGTGTGTGTGTGTGTGTAAACAGATGGGAGATTCGGGAGCCATCCCTCCTCATTTCCTACTTTCCCGTCTTGGCTCCTCTTCAACTACTACACAGAAGAGGAAAATCACAATCATGTCATTTCCAAAGGCATCCGGTGCCTCCCAGGTAACTGCCATCAGAGTCACTAACAAGGGCAGTTCATCCATGAACACATCCTAGGCACGACAGACTGAGAGACATTTTCTGGCCAATTACTTTAAGCGGTCCAATATGGCGCAGACTGTGGGGTGGAGGCGAGCCGCCGTTACAATGCAAACACATCCAGAACAGATCATTGGTGTAATAAGTGAATCTCGCTACTAGCGTAAACGCATCTGACCGATAGTAGTCACCCGCTTCTCTCACTGTGGGACAATGGAGGCTGCTGAGGGGAGGACAGCTCATAATAATGTCTGGAATGGAATTAAGGGAATGGTGGCAAACACATTTGGTACCATTCCATTCACTCCATTCCAGCCATTTTACTCCATTCCAGGCATTATTATGAGCCGTCCTCCCCTCAGCAGCCTCCGCTGCTGTGGGAGCAAGGGGCCCGGTTCCATTTTTGGCCCTCGGGAAAAGTAGGCAATGTTGTCGCTACCTCGCAGTCCATCTTCAACCATGGTGCAATAATTGGAGAAACAAACTGGGAAAACGAGAGAAATTCAGGCCCAGCCGCCCTTGAAATACACAAACAGCTTGCATGTAAAGTACATGTATAGGAGGAGTCTGTGGCAAAGTCTGATTCATGCAACAATACGCTTACATGACATATGAATCAAGGTAATACATTCTAGCATGTCATACTCCTGTCAATGTAACAGATACTAGTAACACTAAAATCCAACTTATCAGCAACGGTCATAAAAGTAAAATGTAAGTGCTATTTGGTTTTAACGGTCTGTATTTGGATCTACAATTTTAGGTAACACTTTGACACCAAAAACGTCATAACACGTTATGACGCGGTCATAACTATGTAATAATATCTGATAACAGCTGATATGACTTGTCATAACCTGTCATAATATGGTCATAACACTGTCATGACCCATATATTTACACCTGTTGTGACATATATCGCGTTATTTTATGGCTGGTTATGACACCTACATAATAGTGTAAAAACTCTCATTTATTCAAATGTGTTTTTTCCCTGCCAAGAAGTTTCCTTTCGTTTTAAAGATTGTTGTTTGTTGTAATGCATTCTTTACAGTCATGTTTTTTTCCATCATATTGTAAACTTGCAGAAAATACACTTTGACACTGTCAAGAAGCATTATGACCACCATAGGCCTATTTGGCTTATATGAATATCACGGACATGCCATGATGTCAGTCATCAGTCAAAAAGAGGGTGTCTTGGGCCTCCTGGGTGGCGCAGTGGTCTAGGGCACTGCATCGCAGCGCTAGCTGTGCCACCAGAGACTCTGGGTTCGCGCCCAGGCTCTGCCGCAGCCGGCCGCGACCGGGAGGTCCGTGGGGCGACGCACAATTGGCCTAGCGTCGTCCGGGTTAGGGAGGGTTTGGCCGGTAAGGATATCCTTGTCTCACCGTGCTCCAGCGACTCCTGTGGCGGGCCAGGCGCAGTGCGCGCTAACCAAGGTAGCCAGGTGCACGGCGTTTCCTCCGACACATTGGTGCGGCTGGCTTCCGGGTTGGAGGCGCGCTGTGTTAAGAAGCAGTGCGGCTTGGTTGGGTTGTGCTTCGGAGGACGCATGGCTTTCGACCTTTCGTCTCTCCCGAGCCCGTACGGGAGTTGTAGCGATGACACAAGATAGTAATTACTAACAATCGGATACCACGAAATTGGGGAGAAAAGGGTGGGTGTCTTGTCCTGCTCCTGAAATCTGCTCCTGCAGTCATCCCAGTCGTCAGAAACAGAACGTTAGGGTAGGTGCATTTCTGACATCAATTTGTGCGCAATTACAATTTAATATGGTACATTTCATAATGTGTGTTAGGTTTTGTGGGGTTTGACACTCTTATGTAGGTGTCCTAACCAGCCATAAAGGAATGCATTATTAGCCAAAACAGGTGTAAATATATGTGTCACGACAGTGTTATGATCGTGACAGGTTGTGGCAGGTTATGGCAGCTATTATGACATATTATGACATGGTTATGACCGTGTCATAACATGTTATGGCGTTGGGTGTCAAGTAAAGTGTTACCCAATTTTACAACAATGTGGGGAGAAAGATATTTGATGGATTAAATAAAAGCGAGTCTCGTCTTGAGCAAATTGTTTCAGAAAACAAACAAAAAAAGCTCTGTAACTAAACGATAAAACTAATGCTACTATATAAGTTCAGACATGTATTATTTTTAACTGGCAGATTGAAATGTCAAGTGGATTACCACTGTCATGCTTTGATTGTAAGTATTACACTGTTCCTAGTTGTCTCTATCATCGTGTTCCCGTCTTTTTGAAGACATGGCAGAAAGCCTTTTACAGTTTGCATTATATTTAATAACTTTATTGTCTGCTTTGAATATTTTTGACAGAGAGAGAAAAGGAACTGATGTGAAATATAGCGTAGAGTTGTATGGGGGCAAGCCGCCCATCAGAAACGTAGTTGACATTTCAATAGAAATTAATCATAATCTTCCAGTCTGTTAATAAAGTCAATTATGAGGAAGGAAAGGGCCTAACATTTTGGCAACTTTTGTCTCATCAGGTTTTTTGGGGGGGTTACAGATTACTCCCTGTTATTTGACTATCAGACACGAGTACAATGTTCTGGAGCAAAGAAACAGATGTGCCAATGTTGTACAAATTATTCTTTGTTCAATTCCATACAGTAGATTTCTATTCTTCTCCAATCCCTGCATTATAGAATGCCAGAAAAGAAGAGGCGTTTGACAGAGAGGGAAATAAGGAGAGTTAGAGAGAAATAGAAAGCTAGGATGGAGAGAAAGAAAGATAGGGAGGAAAAATAGAAAAGCGAAAAGGCCTGACACCGTGCATGAATGCATCATGGCTGTCAAACCATGGCTGATCGTGTGATTCTATTCTGTGACATGACAGACAGTGATTTCCAGCTGACAGAGATCTCTCTATCTCCCTGTCGGTCTGTCCTCCCTATCTCTATTCATATACAGACCAGGAAGTTGCACTGGCATTTGGTCAAGGTCGCTGGGCAAGGTTGACAGTGACAGTGACAGTGACACTGAGAAAGAGGGAAAAAGCATGGAAGAGAGAGAGAGAGAAAGAGAGAGATAGAATGAGAGAGAGAGAGAAAGAGAGAGAGAGAGAAAGAGAGGGCCCAGGGACATGTACTAGTCTGTGGCGACCTAAATGCCAGAACTGGACAAGAACCTGACACCCTCAGCACACAGGGGAACAAACACCTACCTGGAAGTGACAGCATTCCCTCCCCCATGTGCATCCCTAGACACAACTACGACAACATAACCAACAAAAACGGGTCACAACTCCTGCAGCTCTGTCGGACGCTGGGTATATACAGTACATAGTCAATGGTAGGCTTCGAGGGGACTCCTATGATAGATACACCTACAGTATAGCTCACCTTTTGGCAGTAGTACTGTAGACTACTTTATCGTTGACCTCAACCCAGAGTTTCTTAGAGCGTCCACAGTCAGTCCACTGACACCCTCAGATCACAGCAAAATCACACACAACTTGAACAGAGCTTTGCTCAATCATGAGGCATAAAAGCCAAAGCAACTGAATAATATTAAGAAATGCTATAGATGGAAGGAAAGTAGTGTGAAAATCTACCAAAAAACAATTAGGCAAATTCAATCGCTTCTAGACAATTTCCTGGACAAAATGTTTCACTGTAATAGTGAAGGTGTAAACTTGGCGGTAGAAAACCTAAACAGTATATTTGACATCTCAGCTTCCCTATCAAATCTAAAACTGTCAAGCAGACAACCTAAAAAAATTAACAGCAATTACAAATGGTTTGATGAAGAATGCAAAAACCTATCCAACCAAAAACATAGAGACCCAGAAAACCTGAGCCTACGCCTTCACTATGGTGAATCACTAAAACAATACAGAAATACACTACGGAAAAAGAAGGAACAGCACGTCAGAAATCAGCTCAATGTAATTGAATAATCCATAGAATTTAACCACTTCTGGGAAAATTGGAAAACTCTAAACAAACAACAGCACGAAGAGTTAGAAATTTGACCCCAATAACTAGCGTGGGATATGAGTCAACAGCAACCTTGGGAAAATCTTCTACATTATCATTAATAGCAAACTCGTACACTTCCTCAGCGAAAACAATGTACTGAGCAAATGTTAACTTAGCTTTTTACCAAATTACCATACGACAGAACACGTATTCACCCTGCACACCCTAACTGACAAACAAACCAAAACAAAGGCAAAGTCTTCTCATGCATTGTTGATTTCAAAAAAGCATACTATACAAATTGATGGAAAGTGGTGTAAGGGGAAAAATATACAACAATATAAAATCCATGTACACAAACAACAAGTGTGCGGTTAAAATTGGCAAAAAAACACATTTCTTTCCACAGGGCCGGGGGGTGAGACAGGTATGCAGCTTAAGCCCCAACCTCTTCAACATTTATATCAATGAATTGGTGAGGGCACTAGAACAGTCTGCAGCACCCAGCCTCACCCTACTAGAATCTGAAGTCAAATGCCTACTATTTGCTGATGATCTGGTTCTTCTCTCCCCAACCAAGGAGGGCCTAAAGCAGCACCTAGATCTTCTGCACAGATTCTGTAAGACCTGGGCCCTGACAGTAAATCTTAGTAAGACAAAAGTAATGGTGTTCCAGAAAAGATCCAGTTGCCAGGACCACAAATACAAATTCCACCTAGAAACTGTTGCCCTAGAGCACACCAAAAACGATATATTCCTCGGCCTACACATCAGCACCACAGGTAACTTCCACAAAGCTGTGAACAATCTGAGAGACAAGGCAAGAAGGGCCTTCTATGCCATCAAAAGAAACATAAAATTGGGATACCAATTAGGATCTGGCTAAAAATACTTGAATCAGTTATAGAACCCACTGACCTTTTGGTTGTGAGGTTTGGTGTCCGCTCACCAACCAAGAATTCACAAAATGGGACAAACACCAAATTGAGACTCTGCATGCACAATTCTGCAAAAATATCCTCAGTGTACAATGTAAAACACCAAATAATGCATGCAGAGCAGATTTAGGCCGATACCCGCTAATGATCAAAATCCAGAGAAGAGCCGATTAATTCTACAACCATCTAAAAGGAAGCGATTCCCAAACCTTCCATAACAAAGCCATCACCTACAGAGAAATGAACCTGGAGAAGAGCCCCCTAAGCAAGCTGGTCCTGGGGCTCTGTTCACAAACACAGACCCCACAGAACCTCAGGACACCAACACAATTAGACCCAACCAAATCATGAGAAAACAAAAAGAGAATTACTTGACACATTGGAAGAAACAGAGAGTACACAGTGGCAGAATACCTGACCACCGTGACTGACCCAAAATTATAGAAATCGTTGACTATGTACAGACTCAGTGGGCATAGCCTTGCTATTGAGAAGGCCGCCGAAGGCAGACCTGGCTCTCAAGAAACGGCAGGCTATGTGCACACTGCCCACAAAATTAGGTGGAAACTGAGCTGCACTACCTAACCTCCTGCCAAATGTATGACCATATTAGAGACATATATTTCTCTCAGATTACACAGACCCACAAAGAATTTGAAAACAAATCCAATTTTGATAAACTCTCATATCTATTGGGTGAAATACCACAGTGTGCAATCACAGCAGCAAGATGTGTGACCTGTTGCCACAAGAAAAGGGCAACCAGTGAAGGGCAACCACCATAATTCAGATTTCTCAAACATACAAATATTAGGCACCATTTTAAAGATAAAACTCTCGTTAATCCAAGCACAGTGTCCGATTTCAAAAACGCTTTTCGGCGAAGGCAGAACATGTCATTATGTTAGGTCAGCAACTAGTCACAGAAAGCATTCAGCCATTTTCCAACCAAAGAGAGGAGTCACAAAAAGCATATAGATAAAATGAATCACTAACCTTTGATGATCTTCATCAGATGACACTCATAGGACTTCATGTTACACAATACATGTATGTTTTGTTCGATCAAGTTCATATTTATATCCAAAAATCTTAGTTTACATTGGCGCGTTACGTTCAGTAGTGTTTTGCTCCCAAAACATCCGGTGATTTTGCAGAGAGCCACATCAATTGACAGAAATACTCATGATAAACATTGATAAGATACAATTATTATACATGGAATTATAGATACACTTCTCCTTAATGCAACCGCTGTGTCAGATTTCAAAAAAACTTTACGGAAAAAGCAATAATCTGAGTACGGCGCTCAGAGCCCAAGCTAGCCAAAGAAATATCCGCCATGTTGTGTAGTCAACATTAGTCAGAAATAGCATTATAAATAGTCACTTACCTTTGATGATCTTCATCAGAATGCACTCCCAGGAATCCCAATTCCACAATAAATGTTTGATTTGTTCGATAAAGTTCAACATTTATGACCATATACCTCCTTTTGTTAGGGCGTTTGGTAAATAAATCCAGACGCGCGTTCAAGTCCAGCGGAAAGGTCGGACGAAAACTCAAAAAAATTATATTACTGGTCGTAGAAACATATCAAACTAAGTATAGAATCAATCTTCAGGATGTTTTTAACATAAATCTTCAATGATGTCCCAACCGGAGAATTCCATTGCTTGTAGAAAAGCCATGGAACGGGAGCTACCTTTCTCATGAATGCGCGTCACCAGTCCTGGGGACTCTGCCAGACCTCTGACTAAATCCCCTCTCATTCAGCCCCCCTTCACAGTAGAAGCCTGAAACACTGTTCTAAAGACTGTTGACATCTAGTGGACGCCTTAGGAAGTGCAACATGACCCAAATCCCACTGTGTATTCAATAGAGGCTGAGTTGAAAACCTACAAGCCTCAGATTTCCCACTTCCTGGTTGGATTTCTTCTCAGGTTTTTGCGTGCCATTTGAGTTCTGTTATACTCACAGACATCATTCAAACAGTTTTAGAAACTTCAGAGTGTTTCCTACTAATAATATGCATATATTAGCATCTGGGACCGAGTAGCAGGCAGTTTACTCTGGGTATACTTTTCATCCGTAAGGAGAAAACTTTGGTATGACTGATGCCTTTAGTGAGAGGTCTAATGCTTTAATATTTAATCATTTCTGCCCTCTGAATTCATATTCATTATATATAGGCCCTTTTAATTTTGTCTGGCTTGCCATTCAAAATATAATTTAATATTTTTTGTTCATATAATTGAAAAAGCAGGTCACTAGCTGTAGGCAAAACCATAAGCAAATATGTAAACTGTGATATGACTAAAGAGTTAATCAGGGGGATTTTTCCACAAATAGACAGGCATTTTCCTTTCCATGTTAGTAAGAGCTTATCTATTTTTGCTAACTTTCTATAAAAAGGTATTGGAGTGAAATTATTTATTTATTTCGGGATATGTATGTCCACATCCCCGTCAGACCATTTTATTGGTAAACTACACGGTAATGTAAAAGTTGCATTTTTTTGTGATCCAATACATAATATAGTACATATATCATAATTTGGTTTTAATCCAGAGATGTTAGCAAAAGTATCTAAATCCTCTATGAGTCTGTGAATGGATTATAATTGTGGTTTTAAAAGAAAACATGAATCATCAGTGTACAATGACACCTTTGTTTTTAAGCCACAGATTTCTAATCCAATAAAGTTATTGTGGGATCTCATTTTAACAGCTAACATTTCAATGGTAATAATAAATAGATATTCTGATAGTGGACAACCTTGTTTTACTCCTCTTGACAGTTTAAAACTTTCTGAGATGTAGCCATTATTTACTATTTTACAATTAGGGTTACTATACATAACTTCAGCGCATTTTATAAAATACAGTTGAAGTCGGAAGTTTACATACACCTTAGCAAAAATACATTTAAAATCAGTTTTTCACAATTCCTGACATTTAATCCTAGTAAAAATTCCCTGTTTTAGGTCAGTTAGGATCATCACTTTATTTTAAGAATGTGAAATGTCAGAATAATAGTTGAGAGAATTATTTATTTCAGCTTTTATTTCTTTCATCACATTCCCAGTGGGACCGAAGTTTACATACACTCAATTAGTATTTGGTAGCATTGCCTTTAAATTGTTTAACTTGGGTCAAATGTTTCAGGTAGACTTCCACAAGCTTCCCACAATAAGTTGGGTGAATTTTGGCCCATTCCTCCTGACAGAGCTGGTGTAACGGAGTCAGGTTTGTAGGCCTCCTTGCTCGCACACGCTTTTTCAGTTCTGCCCACAACTTTTCTATGGGATTGAGGTCAGGGCTTTGTGATGGCCACTCCAATACCTTGACTTTTTTTCCTTAAGCCATTTTGACACAACTTTGGAAGTATGTTTGAGGTCATTGTCCATTTGGAAGACCCATTTGCGACCAAGCTTTAACTTCCTGACTGATGTCTTGAGATGTTGCTTCAATATATCCACAATTTCCCTTCCCTCATGATGCCATCTATTTTGTGAAGTGCACCAGTCCCTCCTGCAGCAAAGCACCCCCACAATATGATGCTGCCACCACCATGCTTCACGGTTGGGTTGGTGTTCTTCGGCTTGCAAGCCTCCCCCTTTTTCTTCCAAACATAACGATGTCATTATGGCCAAACAGTTCTATTTTTGTTTCATCAGACCAGAGGACATTTCTCCAAAAAGTATGATCTTTGTCCCCATGTGCAGTTGCAAACCGTAGTCTGGCTTTTTTATGGCGGTTTTGGAGCAGTGGCTTCTTAATTGCTAAGCGGCCATTCAGGTTCTGTCAATTTAGGACTTGTTTTACTGTGGATATAGATACATTTTTACCTGTTTCCTCCAGCATCTTCAAAAGGTCCTTTGCTGTTGTTCTGAGATTGATTTGCACTTTTCGCACCAAAGTACGTTCATCTCTAGGAGACAGAACGCGTCTCCTTCCTGAGCGGTATGACGGCTGCGTGGTCCCATGGTGTTTATACTTGCGTACTATTGTTTGTACAGATGAACGTGGTACCTTCAGGCATTTGGAAATTGCTCCAAAGGATGAACCAGACTTGTGGAGGTCTACAATTTCTTTCTGAGGTCTTGACTGATTTCTTCTGATTTTCCCATGATGTCAAGCAAAGAGGCACTGAGTTTGAAGGTAGCCCTTGAAATGCATCTACAGGTACACCCCCAATTGACTCAAATTATGTCAATTAGTCTAACAGAAGCTTCTAAAGTCATGACATCATTTTCTGGAATTTTCCAGGCTGTTTAAAGACACAGTCAACTTAGTGTATGTAAACTTCTGACATACTGGAATTGTGATACAGTGAATTATAAGTGAAATAATCTGTCTGTAAACAATTGTTGGAAAAAGTATGTGTCATGCACAAGGTAGATGTCCTAACCAACTTGCCAAAACTATAGTTTGTTAACAGGACATTTGTGGAGTGGTTGAAAAAGAAGTTTTAATGACTCCAATCTAAGTGTATGTAAACTTCCGACTTCAAGTGTATTCTCCAAAATTGAAATATTCTAGGCATTTATATATAAACTCCAGTGTACTTTAACAAAAGCCTTTTCAAAATCAGCTATGAAAACCAGGCCTGGTTTCCCCGATATCCCATACTCTTCTATTGTTTCCAGTACCTGTCTTATATTATCTCCAATGTATCGTCCATGTAAAAATCCTGTCTGATTAGGATGAATAATATCTGACAATACCTTTTTAATTCTATGCGCCAAGCATTTAGCTAGAATTGTTGCATCACAACACTGAAGTGTAACTGATCTGTTTCACCTGTCTTGTGATTGTCTCCACCCCCTCCAAGTGTTGCTTATTTCCCTAGTGTATATATCCCTGTGTTTCCTGTCTCTCTGTGCCAGTTTGTCTTGTATGCCTTTTAGGTCAACCAGCGTTTTCCTGTACTCCTGCTTCTATTCTCTTTTGCTAGTCCTCCCGGTTTTGACCCTTGCCTGTTTTCTGGCCCCCGTACCCGCCTGCCTGACCATTCTGCCTGCCCTGACCTCGAGCATGCCTGCCACTCTGTACCTCCTGGACTCTGAACTGGTTTTGAGATTTTGCCTGTCCACGACCATTCGTTTGCCTACCCCTTTTGGATTGTTTAATAAATATCAAGACTCAAACCATCTGCCTCCCGTGTCTGCATCTGGGTCTCACCTTGTGCCCTTATAGTAAGAGGCCTCCAATTTTTTAAATGGACTAGATCTTTATATATACCACTTGGATCCTGTATTGGGTAATAATGAAAACAGACCTTCTTGTTGAATGTCTGATAATCAACCATTTATATAGGAGTGGTTAAAACATGCTAAAAAAGGTTCTCTGAGTATATCAAAAAAAGTTTGGTATACCTCCACTGGTACGCCATCCAACCCTGGAGTTTTCCCAGCCTTAAAGGCTTTTATTACATCAAGAAGTTCCTCCTCTGTAATTTGGCCTCCACATGAGTCTTTCTGTACAGATGTTAATTTTACATAATTAATGGGGGGAGAAAACATACAATTAGTTTCAGTTAGTGGAGATGGAGGAGACTGAAACAAAAACATATTCTTAAAGTACTTTACTTCCTCTTTCAAAATATCATTTGGTGAATCACGCGTGACTCCATCATTTGTAACAAGTTTCAATACATTTCTTTGGCAGCATTTCTATGTTGAAGATTGAAAAAGAATTTGGTGCATTTTCCCCCATATTCCATCCAGTTTGCTTTATTTTTATAATATATTACACTTGATCTTTCTTGAATAAGTTCCTCCATTGTTTTTGTTTTTCCTCTAACATTTTCTGAGCCTCTATGGTACAGTTTTATTGCCATCTAACTGTACTGTTAGTCCTTCAATATCCTTTGTTAATTATAGACTATTTTGATCTAAATTGCTTTTGTTTTATAGATGAGTACTGAATTGCATGGCATCTAAAGGCACATTTAAAAGTGTCCCATACAATAAGGGGATCTGCTGTACCTATGTTATGTCGGAAAAAGACAGTTATACATTTTTCTGTCCTAGTTATAAACAAGTTATCATCCAGTAGGTTTTGATTACATTTCCAATATCCACGCACACGTGGAAATTCTGTAAGAGTAATATATATGCCAATTATGTGATTATCCGAACACATTCTGTCCCCTATCAACTCTTTTTAAAACTTTTGGTACCTGTGAGAATGACATAAGAAAGTAGTCAAGACAACTAGCTTGATTAAGCCTCCGCCATGTATATCTCACTAGGTCAGGGTATTTTTAGCTTCCATATATACACTAATTCCAATATATCCATGACATTCATGATTTCCTTAAGTGCCTGAGGGTGATAGTTTGTAGTGTGATTTCCTTTACGGCCCATAGAGGTATTTAAGACCGGAATATCAACACTTAGTATTTTCTTAAATAAACAAAAATGAACTACAGTAACTGTTGGCATTTCATTTTCCCGCTGTACCGAAACTGAACCCTGACCCCAAAACTGGAAAACTTACCCAAGCCGGGTTTTTGGTGGCAATCAGCTTTGAAATCAGTATATTTTGTTTTATGGTTAGTATATTATCCCAAACTAGGTTGGTGAATGGATGTTAGCTTTAGGTATCAAGGCAAGTTAACCTACAAAGCTGGAAGCTACCGGTATCTTCTTGCAATGTACTTACTATAACTGATATGTGGTTGTCCCAACTAGCTACATTATCTTAAGACGAATGCACTAACTGTAAGTCGCTCTGGATAAGAGTGTCTGCTAAATGACTAAAATGTCAAATGTAATGAGACGATAACTGACTAAATATACCCAGAAAAAAACTATAACTAAACAACAATTATGTTTCATTTCAGTTGACTAAAACAAGATGAGACAAAAATGATCTGTGACTAAAATCTGACTACTAAATGGATTGGACAAGAGTTTTTGGAGAGATTGAAAGCTTTTTTTGTGATAAGCACAGTTAATATTAGCAGCACAGATGTGCATTATAGTTCTGTTCCGCAGTAGGAAGGACACATCACACCCTGCAAACACAGATTACATCAGCTGGTGAGCTGTGGGGGAGCAAGCGATAAGTATGGGCAGACAGGCAGACAGGCTTCGGCTCTGCCTCCGATTATACGCATCGCACAGGCGACTCTCTTGCTTCACCTTAGCTAACCAGGCTCCACCAGCCTTCTAGCTAGCTACTCTTTGCTTGGTTAAGAAACAAACTGCTTTAATAAGAAAATCAAATAGCAGCATTGAGTTTAAAAGTAAATTAACAGTCTAGCTATGTTTTTCTCTCCCTAGAGTAGGCTATAGAACAGTAGGTTGTCTCAATTTGTAGTACCACTCAATCCTGCCACTTTTCCCATTCCATTCCATCTACAAGTTCTGTACCCAACATAGCAAAGTCTTTCTATTTTCCTCAGAGAAAACGGCTTGATCCCAACCCTTAGGCAACAATTCAAAGACATGACCCATAATACCGGCCCTACGTTTTTTCTGTTTATTGTGCATAGGTGGGCGGCATTTTGCTGTTCTAAAACTAGGCTACTTGCGGACCAGATCTATAACTGTTTGTTTTGGCTACACCTTGTTTAGTCATGTTACTTCATTAGCTAGCTATAGCTAACAACCTGGGGCACATTCAGCAGGATGCAACGTTTGGATATGTTCAGATAGAAATGTCATGTAGAACAAACATGCCTCTCTGACATGTTGAATAAGGAATAACCTAGTCTCTATTCATGGAAATTTCATCGGTAACATTGGAGAACATTTTTCAACTGAACATGGCCCTGGTGACATTACCAGTAGCCTACAGTATATGCAAACATTTGGTGGCACAGAAAGAAAGGAAGGATAGGAAACATTTGACTAAATTCCTCCTGCAACTATCTGACTAGTTAAATCACTTTTTGGGGTAGTTAATGTGGACCTAGTGACTCGGACTTCAGCCATAGAGACTTGGGATTTGGCCACTTTGATGACTTGGACTTGGGACTCGAGGTTTGACATACTACTTTGCGGAACCATCTGGTGATTCTCTCTCTCGATCTCTGCAATAACGAATTTACATAGCCACATAAATCTTATATAATACATTATTATATACTGTATGTTTGTCATTCTTCTGTTGTTGGGGAAAAAACAGCAAAAAAATATGTTGGTAGGACAAGGCTATGTATGTTTGACTATAGATTAATGAGGTAATACAAATGTCATGTGACTAAAATGTGACAAAAACGAAAGGGCATTTAGTTGACTAAAATGGCCCCCTTTTTTCGTAACTAAATCATTATTCAAATGACAAAAAAATGGAACTAAGGCTTAATTATATTATAGTCAAACTGACTAAGACTAGATTAAATTTAAAGAATAGTGCCAAAATTAACACCGCGTCACATTATTCAAGTGTGTCAACTTCTGTGCAGCATTAGTGAGGCGGTAACATGGTGCAGCCCAGACTCACAGTGTGGCTAGCAATGACTAAGCAGAGCAGGCTCATTGCGGCTATATTAAGGGGTCGTCTGCACTGATAGACAGGCTTGATCCATTAGACAGAAATACCGAAAGTTTAAAGAAATAGAGTACCCAACCGTTTCTCATGTTCTAGTATCAAAAAAGTCAAAAGTTTTGGTATTCCGTACAACACTATACTGTAATCTACTGAACTATACTGTACTCTACTGCACTGTACTGAACTTTAGCATACTCTGCTCTGCTGTTCTGTATTGTACTGCACTGTACTCTACTGTGCTGTGCTGTCCAAACCTGTGAAACATGAGGAGAATGACATTTACTGTATATCCATAATTATGCATTTCTGTATAGTACAGATCAAGGACCCACGATGTAATTCCGTTACCGTAATTCCGTTACCGTGTATTAATCTACTTCACCAAAATAGATTTTTTTCAAACTCAAAGTGCCATGTCATTGCTGACAACCCAATCTTCTGCAGACATCTTTTAATCTTAATGAGATGTTTTTGGAAAACGTGGTCGCAGTAAAAACCTGAGGGAGATTTGACCGTAATTCCGTTACCAAAGTTTGCATCTGCACAGTTCTTCCACGACATTTGTTTTTGTAAATTTTTCAAGGGAAATTGTTAAAAGTAGTCCTTGTGCATAGACTTGTATGGTGTGTTAAACTTTTAATCAATGTTATGTTTGGTATACATTATAAAGTGAAAAAACTGAGTCAAAGCGTAAGTCCGTTAATGTGTAATTGCCCTGGGGTAAAATGCTATGCATGGACCTGTCATTGTAAATCACTGGGTTGTCATTGTAAAGCACACTGGGCCATGCGTCTGGCTTATGAACAGACAGCCCCTGCTAAGGTCAATGCTCGGGCCTATCACTCATCACATCCTTTCAGCTCAGAGGAACATCGCCACGTTGTCATTTCAGACCCTCCCTCGCTGTCTCCTCTCAACATCCTCACGCTGAGAGAATCACCTTTGACAACTAAGGCAAGAGGAAGAGAGGAGAAATGTCATGTCATAAGACAAGCGTGTTGTTTGAATTGTAGTGGCTGAGAATGGGTAAAGTAAAACTCGTGTTAAAGTGAGATGTAGTGGGGATGATTTGGGAAGAGCTGTCTAAGTCAGGTTGTTAGCAGTGATGTGGTGGTAACAACAAATTTGGCTAAACTATAAACCCCAGTGGCCGATCGAGATAAGACTAACAACTACCGATATAAATGAAAAGGTATAACTATTTTTAGAACTGGATAGTTTTCGTTTTGGTTGCATTTTAATGTCCGCCTATAGGGAGGATAGGCCATGTCTGCCTCCACCTTCATGTATTGCAGCCTGCCTCAGCCTCACCACTGTCTGCCACGCCACTGTCTGGCTCACTAGTGACTCTCTGTAAAGCAACGTTATGATGAGAACTTACTCCGAGCTGGGGTCGTTTGTTTCACATCTCACTGGCCCTCGACCTTTGCCGTGACAGGGTGGAGTTAAGGCTCTTACAGACAGGCCGTGGTAAGCAGCGAAGATCTCATAGACTTCAATGGGGGTAGGGCTATGGGCGGCAAAACGCAAGTTCGGCACTCAAGGTGCCAAAATATGAAATTAGCTGAAGTCTTGACCAATAAACATTGTTAATCTTGTCAACCAATCAAACAATGTTTTAATGACAACATTTGCGCTGACAACAACTGGGACCACTGGACTCTACACACGGTAGGCAGATTTTTAGCGGTTCAATTGTCGTTTACCACGGCCTGTGTGTAAGCGCCTTTAACCGTTTGAGAGAGTGGTGACTGTGGTGCTAACAAGGCCAATCTGTGGGGCGCATGCAAACATAATGAACAAACAACTGTTCATGATTCCACTCATTCGCAAAGAGGCGGGCGTGATTAGAACTCAGATCAAGAATATAAGGATTCGGCCTCCCGAGTGGCGCAGCAGTCTAACGCACTGCATCGCAGTGCTTGAGGCGTGACTACAGACCCGGGTTCGATCCCAGGCTGTGTCGCAGCTGGCGGCGCACAATTGGCCAATCCGGGTTAGGGGAGGGTTTGGCCGGGATGTTCTTGTACCATTGCGCTCTAGCTACTCGTTATGGCGGGCCGGGCACATGCACGCTGACTTCGGTCGCAAGTTGTACGCTGTTTCCTCTGTCACATTGGTGCGGCTGGCTTCCGGGTTAAGCGAGCAGTGTGTCAAGAGCAGTGCGGCTTGGCAGGGTTGTGTTTCAGAGGGCGAATGGCTCTTGATGGGACAAGACTGTAACTACCAATTGGATATCACTAAAAAGTTTTTTAAAAGTGTTTTTATATATATATATACAGTATATATAAGGATTCTGAGCTTTGATCAATACTGGGAATAAGTTATTCAATTCTAAATAACAAAATAAAAGGTGAGTAAATGCTATTTCACAAAAAAAAGGTACGTAAATGGTGTTTACCCTCCATTACATCCCTGGTTGTCAGGCAAGCGTTTTTTTTTTTTGCTTTGTGTTCGACCTCAGCTTGTCAGTGAATATTCTATTTTCAGGCAAGTGACCTGATGGAAAATAGCTATTGATTAAAAAGAGGACAAACTCACTGCTTTGGTATCTCTATGCTGAAAGCCACCCATAAAACACACACACACACACACACTTTCCTTTCCTACTCCTCAGCAATGGCTGTCACTGCTCTGAGCTGGTTCAAGCCCCTGTTACTAAGGCTTCTGCTGTTGGGCGGCAGGTAGCCTAGTGGTTAAAGTGTTGGGCCAGTAAGCGCAAGGCCGCTAGTTGGAATCCCAAGCCGACAAAGGGGGAAAATGTTTCGATGTGTCCATGAGCAAAATACTTAACCCTAATCGCTCCAGAGTTGCTGTTGAAAACTGCAGATCCTGGCCGTGACCCCACTCTCCGAGGATGTCTCAGGGAGAGTTGGGATATGGAAAAAGCACATTTCCAATTCACACAGGCGTATTAAAGATGCATTATAAAGGTTTTGCATATTTTCAGCTAGTAATTTTGAAAGTAGTGCTCACGAGCAAAAACCAGTCCGCGGAAAATGTTCACATCCATTTCGTATGATATGTTGTTACGTCCTGCAAAAAAATAAATATGCAATTCCATTTCATACAATGTGTTATGAATTTGTAAGTGCTTAAGATCCCATTCAATCTCTTTAACACACATTTGTGAAATAAGACAAAAATATGCACCCACCAAATTATAATTCTTACTAACCCTTGAGTGGAGGCTCGTGCTCGGCTGTTTGAGCAATGCTGCCAAAACCAAAGAGGAGAAACACAAAAAACTAACTTTCCGCCAACGAAAGGCAAAAGAATAAGGAAATGAAAAACAGAAAAACTGTTCGGTTTGAATTTGAGACTAAATGTTTTATATGAGTTGACAGTACAGGATGTGACCTTTTATTTGAAGGTATTTTCATGCATTCGGAAAGTATTTAGACCCCTTGACTTTTTTCAAATGTTGTTAATGTACAGCCTTATTCTAAAATTGATTAAATCTGGGGGATTTTCTCATCAATTTATACACAATACCCCATAATAGCAAAGCAAAAACAAGGATTTTAGAATTTTTTTGCTAATTTATAAAACATGAATTAAAATAAAAGGTCACATTTACATAAGTATTCAGACCCTTTACTCAGTACTTTGTTCAAGCACCTTTGGCAGCGATTACAGCCTCGAGTCTTCTTGGGTATGACGCTACAAGCTTGGCACACCTGTATTTGGGGAGTTTCTCCCATTCTTCTCTGCAGATCCTCTCAAGCTCTGTCAGGTTGGATGGGGAGCGTCACTGCACATCTATTTTCAGCTCTCTTCAGAGATGTTCGATCGAGTTCAAGTCCGGACTCCGGCTGGGCCACTCAAGGACATTCTGAGACTTGTCCCAAAGCCACTCCTGCGTTGTCTTGGCTGTGTGCTTAGGGACATTGTCCTGTTGGAAGGTGAACCATCACCCCAGTCTGTCCTGAGCACTCAGGAGTATGTTTTCATCAAGGATCTCTCTGTACTTTGCTCCGTTCATCTTTTCCTCGATCCTGACTAGTCTCCCAGTCCCTGCCGCTGAAAAGCATTCCCACAGCATGATGCTGCCACCACCATGCTTCACCGTAGGTATGGAATCAGGTTTGTGCCAGTCGTGACGCTTGGCATTCAGGCCAAAGAGTTCAATCTTGGTTTCATCAGACCAGAGAATCTTGTTCCTCATTGTCTGAGAGTGTTTTAGGTGCCTTTTGGCAAACTCCAAGTGGGCTGTCATGTGCCTTTTACTGATGAGTGTCTTCAATCTGGCCACTCTACCATAAAGGCCTGATTGGTGGAGTGCTGCAGAGATGGTTGTCCTTCTGGAAGGTTCTCCCATCTCCCCAGAGGAACTCTGGAGCTCTGTCAGGGTGATCATTGGGTTCTTGGTCACATCGCTGACAAAGGCACTTCTCCCCCGATTGCTCAGTTTGGCTAGGGGACCAGCTCTAGGAAGAGTCTTGGTTCCAAACTTCTTCCATTCAAGAATGATGGCCACTGTGTTCTTGGGAACCTTCAATGCTGTAGAAATGTTTTGGCACCCTTCCCCACATCTGTGCCTCATGAATGAATCATGAATAATGATGTGTCCTGACTCTCTGAGGTCACTAAAGATCCCATGGCACTTATCATAAAAGTAGGGGTGTTAACCCCGGTGTCCTGGCTAAATTCCCAATCTGGCCCTCTTACCATCACGGTCTCCTAATCATCCCCAGCTTCCAATCATTCCCAGCTTGCTCATTCATGCCCCCCTCCTCTCCCGTTACTGTTCCCCAGGTCGTTGCTGTAAATGAGATTGTGTTCTCAGTCAACTTACCTGGTAAAATAAGGGTTAAATAACATTTTAAAAATGAGTGGGAAACATACAGAGGCAAAAATACCATATGCCGAAAAAATTCCAACCTCCCGTTATTGGTAATGGTGAAGAGGTTAGCATGTTTTAGGGGCATGAAAAGTAGCAGCAAGGTATATGGTGGATGTATGTGTACATGTGTGATAATGTGTGTGAGTGTATGTATGTATGTATGTATGTATGTATGTGTGTGTGTGTGTGTGTGTGTGTGTGTGTGTGTGTGTGTGTGTGTGTGTGTGTGTGTGTGTGTGTAAGTGAGTTATGGGTGTGTGTGCGTATCAGAGGAGGCTGGTGGGAAGAGCTATAGGAGAACCGGCTCGTTGTAAAGGCTTGAATGGAATTAATGGAACGGTATCAAACACATTTAAAATGGAGTCAAACATGTGGTTTCCATATGTTTGACTCCATTTTAATTCTTCCATTCCAGGCATTACAATGAGGCCGTCCTCCTATATCTTTTCCCACCAGTGTGTATGTGTATGTGTGTGTGTGTGTGTGTGCGTGTGTGTGGATAGAGACCTGTGAGTGTGCATATAGCCAGTACAGATAGAATCAATAGAGATAGTCCGGATAGCCATTGATTAGCTATTCAACAGTCTAATTGCTTGAAAATAGAGGCCTGTTGGTCCGACACATGATGCTTCGGTACCACTTGTACCGTGTAGGTAGCACAGAGAACAGTCCATGGCTTGAGTGACTGAAGTCTTTGGCAATTTTCTGGGTTTTCCTTAAACACGACCTGGTATATAGATCCTGGATGGCAGAGAGCTCTGCCCCAGTGATGTACTGGTGGTGATGCAGAGGGCATCCGTACCACCCTCTGTAGAACCTTACAGTTGAGGGCGGTGCAGTTGCTGTACCAGGCGGTGATGCAGCCAATCAAGATGCTCTCAATGGTGCAGCTGTAGAGCTTCTTGAGAATCTGAGGGCCCATGCCAAATCTCTTCAGCCTCCTGAGGAAGAAGCGGTGCTGTTGTGCTCTCTTCACAACTGTGCGGGTGTGTGTGGACTGGCACTACACTACTACTGACCCTACTCTACTACCGGCCCTACACTACTACCGACCCTACACTACTACCGGCCCTACACTACTACCGACCCTACACTACTACCGACCCTACACTACTACCGACCCTACACTACTACCGACCCTACACTACTACCGACCCTACACTACTACCGACCCTACACTACTACCGACCCTACACTACTACCGACCCTACACTACTACCGACCCTACTCTACTACCGACCCTACTCTACTACCGACCCTACTCTACTACTGACCCTACTCTACTACTGACCCTACTCTACTACCGACCCTACACTACTACCGACACTACACTACTACCGACCCTACACTACTACCGACCCTACTCTACTACCGACCCTACTCTACTACCGACCCTACTCTACTACTGACCCTACTCTACTACCGACCCTACACTACTACCGACCCTACACTACTACCGACCCTACACTACTACCGACCCTACACTACTACCGACCCTACACTACTACCGACCCTACTCTACTACCGACCCTACACTACTACTGACCCTACACTACTACTGACCCTACACTACTACTGACGCTACACTACTACTGGCCCTACACTACTACTGACCCTACACTACTACTGGCCTTACACTACTACTGACCCTACTCTACTACTGACCCTACTCTACTACTGACCCTACTCTACTACCGACCCTACACTACTACTGACCCTACACTACTACCGACCCTACACTACTACTGACCCTACACTACTACTGACCCTACACTACTACTGACCCTACTCTACTACTGACCCTACACTACTACTGACCCTACACTACTACTGACCCTACTCTACTACTGACCCTACTCTACTACTGACCCTACTCTACTACCGACCCTACACTATTACTGACCCTACACTACTACTGGCCTTACACTACTACTGACCCTACTCTACTACTGACCCTACTCTACTACTGACCCTACTCTACTACCGACCCTACACTACTACTGACCCTACTCTACTACTGGCCTTACACTACTACTGACCCTACTCTACTACTGACCCTACTCTACTACTGACCCTACTCTACTACCGACCCTACACTACTACTGACCCTACACTACTACTGACCCTACACTACTACTGACCCTACTCTACTACTGACCCTACACTACTACCGACCCTACACTACTACTGACCCTACACTACTACCGACCCTACACTACTACTGACCCTACACTACTACTGACCCTACACTACTACTGACCCTACACTACTACTGACCCTACACTACTACTGACCCTACTCTACTACTGGCCCTACTCTACTACCGGCTTTACACTACTACCGGCTTTACACTACTACCGGCCCTACACTACTACCGGCCCTACACTACTACCGACCCTACACTACTACTGACCCTACACTACTACTGGCCTTACACTACTACCGACCCTACTCTACTACTGACGCTACTCTACTACTGACGCTACTCTACTACTGACCCTACTCTACTACTGACCCTACTCATACAGTGACTAACACGCTACTCTCTCCCTTTCCCCATCTCAATCAAACACAGACACACAAACATTGCACATGCACATTCACTCTCATAACAAATGACTCTCTCCAACAAATACACAGGGGGATGGACAATGCTGGAAATAATTCAGCCCAGTTCCTGGTGCTCGGAATGTGTCACATCATGGAAGACAGGCTGCAGGACACAAGGCAGCTGCAGCCACTAGGACTACAGTATCCCCCATTGAAAAACAACAGCCCTGTCCCCACTGAAAACAGACAGTACTGTAAGAAGATTGGATGCCATTGGGGATAGGGTAAAGGGGTGGTGGTGCCATACACATCCACACACAGATGTTTGGTCTCGGTTGAGAAATAGCAGGTACAGTTGTTGTTTTGAGGAATTATACACACACGCACATGCACACGCACACACGCGCACACACACACACAGGTGTTGAGACAGGGAAGGGACTGGAGTAGTAATGAGTACTCAGGGGGATACGATCTGCTAGCTGTACTGCCTATCTGTCATCAGCTCAGATAAGCTCAGTCCTGCAGGTAGACACACCCGAACACACACACACTCTGCCTAGACTAACACATGACTCAAACACACACAAAACATGTCAAATGAAGAGTCTCATAAAGAAAAAACTGTAACAGATATTCTATTTCAGTTATGAATGATTTGTTACAGTGATTGCAATACATAAGATATGAAACTAGGGATAAACACCTGCAGTACTAGCAAGTTTCCCACCGGGCACACCACGTCATTTAAACGTGGATAATTGGGTAATTTGGTTAAGACATTGATCATTGAGATTACAACCTATCACCCACTCAAAAAGACAGCCAAAAGTTAGTTGAATTTACAATTGTCACGTTCTGACCCTAGTTCTTGTGTTATTTCTTTGTTTTAGTTGGTCAGGACGTGAGTTGGGTGGGTTATCTATGTTTTGTGTTTCTATGTTGGGTTTCTCGTTTGGCCTGATATGGTTCTCAATCAGAGGCAGGTGTTAGTCATTGTCTCTGATTGGGAACCATATTTAGGTAGCCTGTTTTCTGTTGTGTTTTGTGGGTGGTTATTTCCTGTTTAGTGTTTTTGTGTTTCACCTTTCGGGACTGTTCGTTTGTCGGTTTATTGTTTTGTTTCAGTGTTCAGTTTTATTATTAAAACATTATGGACACATACCACGCTGCATCTTGGTCCTCTTCTCCTCCTCCAGACGACGAACGTTACAACAATATGTTATCACTATGCTTCGAACCATCTAAAAGCACCACCAAATTTCAATGGAAAAACTATGTCTGATCAGTGTTTCCCCTATATGAAATCATGGCCGCCACTGCAAAATAATAATACATATAATAAAAACAACAACACAATAAAATAACAAAACGAAATTCTGCTATAAAGTATGTAGAAAAGATCATGGAGCAATATATTTGAGAACTAACAATCACCAAAATAAAAAGTAGACAGGGAGAATCAAAAAAATGTAAAATATCATTGCATGGAGCACCCATTCATTTTGTTATCTTTGAGTCATTCAAATAGAATAAGAAAAAGACATGGCAAAATGTGTAGAATTGCAGGAAACTTAGTTTTAAAACTGCAAAATGTTCTCTCTGCCCCATGGCAAAATGTGTGGAATTGCAGGAAATTACAGCGGCTGAAAAGAAATCATAGTGGAAACACTGTCAGATTTTTGGTTTTGTCACGCCCTGGCCTTAGTATTCTTTGTTTTCTTTATTATTTTAGTTAGGTCAGGGTGTGACATGGGGAATGTTTGTGTTTTGTTGGTTTTGGGTGTTTTTTATGGTAAAGGGGTTGTTGGGTATAGTATATGGGTTTGTGTTGAATACAGGTGTCTAGCGTTGTCTATGTATGTTTAGTTGTCTAGGAGAGTCTATGGTTACCTGAATGAGTTCCCAATTAGAGACAGCTGATTTCGGTTGTCTCTGATTGGGAGCCTTATTTAGGGTAGCCATAGGCTCTCATTGGTTGTGAGTAATTGTCTATGTCAGAACGTTTGTAGCCTGTTGTATGTGCACGACGTTTATTAGCTTCACGATCGTTTGTTGTTTTTGTTAGTTTGTATTAAGTGTTTCGTGTTTATTTTTCGTCATCTTTAAAAATAAAAGAAGATGGCTTACTTTCCAAAAGCTGCGTTTTGGTCCATCAATCCGCCACACGATCGTGACAGGTTTAGTTGTCACCCAAATGTCTATCACTGCGCTTTCAACCATTTAAAAGCGCAGCGAAGTTCAAATGGGAACGCAATGTCAGATATTTTGTGTATTTATACAACAGATGAATGTGTTATCACTGTACTTCAACTAATAGAAGAACCAAATTACCTGGATTGCAATTGAAATTACATTAAAAGTACATGGTGCAAGTGACAAATGCCATTCGAGATTCTACGCAGATTATTACAGCAATTGTGAAGTTCTCCAAAGACCTGTAACGACCTATGCATGCTATCTTGAACATGCACGCTTTATATGATTATATAAGAAGAAATGTATTGTAACAGAAACCTCCAAATGTGGACATTGATGTGTTAGTCTTTTTTTTACCCCTTTTTCATGATATCCAAGTTGGTAGTTAGTCTTGTCCCATCGCTGCAACTCCTGTATGGACTCGGGGGAGGGTCGAGAGCCATGCGCCCTCCGAAAACACTACCGTGCCAAGCCACACTGCTTGCTTAACCCGGAAGCCAGCCGCACCAATGTGTCGGAGGAAACCCCATACAACTGGTGACCGTGTCAGCGTGCATGCAACCGGGCCGCCACAGGAGTCACTAAAGCACAATGGCCAGCCAAACCCTCCCTAACCCGGACAGCGCTGGGCCAGTTATGCACCACCTCATGGATCTCTCTCGGTCGGCTGAGACACAGCCTGGGATCGAACCCGGGTCTATAGTGACGCCTTAGACCTCCTCGCCACTCGGGAGGCCTGTGTTACTCATTTTAATGTTGAATGTTACAATAAGCTTGTATTTCAAAAGTAATATTGAATTGTGTTTGGTTGACAACGCAACCAAATATCAACATTTGAAGGAGATTTATCTTCAAACAAACACAATTCATTCAATCAGTAAATATCATTACATTTGAAATCAACCAGAGCTTGAAAAAACCCTAAGCCTATTGTATTGTCTATTTTTTGTTGAATTTCTGGGTTGAAATGAAACAATAGCTGTTGATGACTGCAAATGCTATATAGGCCGAAATAGCATTGTTAATGATATGAGTGATAAAGTATGGTACCTTTTAATTTGCTCTGTTAAACCTACCATTTGGAATGACTTCGAGAGCAACAGTGAATCTATTTAGTTTTTAAGTGGAGCACTCGCAATAATCACTTTCACGGTAGCACATTGATAATAGTCAGTAACAAATATCATAGCTCTGCTTGGTTAAAACCCTGGATGTGAGACCTAAGGATAGCTGTAGAAAGAGCAATTCTCCAGTAGGTGTTGCCCAGCTTGATTTTTTTCTGAGAGTGGATATAACGTTGAAGATCTGACATTGTTTTAAAGGTAAAAATTAAGCAGTTACCTGTCCCACATATACAGGTCCTAACATGTATATGTAACAAACTACAAACATGCCTAACAGCAAACTCCCATTGACATAATCATTTTACACAGGACTTTTAGTCACGCATGTACACTTCAAGTTAGCATTGAACCCACAGGTACAGTAGGGAGACCTGCAGTAGCATTGCAATCTATACTGAACAAAAATATAAACGCAACATGCAACAATTTCAACATCTTTTTGTGAGTTACAGTTCATATAAGGAAATCAGTAAATTAAAATAAATAAATTAGGCCCTAATCTATGGACATCACATGACTGGGCAGGGGCTCAGCCATGAGTGGACCTGGGAGGGCATAGGCCCACCCACTAGGGAGCCAGGCCCAGCCAGTCAGAATGAGTTTTTCCCCTCAAAAGGACTTCATTACAGACAGAAATACTCCTTATCAGCTGTCTGGGTGGCTGGACTAAGACGATCCTGCAGGTGAAGAAGCCGGATGTGGAGGTCCTGGGCTGGCATGGTTACACGTGGTCTGCGGTTCTGAGGCCGGTTGGACGTACTGCCAAATTCTCTAAAACGGTTTATGGTAGAGACATGAAGATTCTCTGCCAACAGCTATGGTGGTGTCACGTTCGCTGGAATAATCATCGGACCAAGGTGCAGTGAGATATGGTTTCCACATATTTAATAGAGAAACACACAAAACAAAACAATAAAGAAATGAACGAAACGTGACGACAATGGAGTGCTAACATGCAACTACACATAAACAATATCCCACAAACCACAGGTGGAAAAAAGGCTACCTAAATATGATCCCCAATTAGAGACAACGATTACCAGCTGCCTCTAATTGGGAATCATACAAAATCACCAACATAGAAAAACAAAACTAGAACCCCACATAGAAATAATAAACTAGACTAACCCACAGTCACGCCCTGACATACTCCACCATAGAAAATAAGGGCTCTATATGGTCAGGACGTGACAGGTGGACATTCCTGCAGTCAGCATGCCAATTGCAAGCTCCCTCAAAACTTAAGACATCTGTGGCATTGTGTTGTGTGACAAAACTACACATTTTAAAGTGGCCTTTTATTGTCCCCAGTACAAGGTGCACCTGTGTAATGATCATGCTGTTTAATCAGCTTCTTGATATGCCACATCTGTCAGGTGGATGGATTCTCTTGGCAAAGGAGAAATGCTCACTAACAGGGATGTAAACAAATTTGTGCACAAACTTCAGAGAAATAAGATTTTTGTGAGTATGGAACATTTCTGGGATCTTTTCTTTCAGCTCATGAAACATGGGACCAACACTTTACATATTGCGTTCATATTTTTGTTCAGTTTAAATGGACTCACACATTTCACGACAGCTTGCTCAGAAATCCAATTAAAAGGTCTGCTAACGATGTACTCTAAATGAAGAGAGGCTAATGAGTCACAAAGCTGTGATCAGGCTCATGGCAGATGGATTGGTTTATTAAAAGGCATTAGTTAGCACCGAGCCTGTCAAGACTACGCAGGTGTAACAGAGGTAGTTGGGAGTACCACACTTGTGTGTGTTGGTCTTTCTCTCACGCTCACACACACATATATGTGCATACTCTCACACACACACACACACTCATGGCCCCTTTAGTTAGACTGCAGGTGTTCAATTCGGACTACTTTATCAAGCCCCTGGAGTGTCGATCTTCCTCCACTCCATAACATCCACAAATAAAGTTATATTACATTAGGATACAGGTCAAGGACCATAGAAAAATAATTTGGGTCAGGACTAAAGAGGAGATCTAAGAGAGGGGTAACACGTATGAGGAAGCCAAGCTCCAGCAACTGACAGCAACATCTGTTAAGACCTCCACACCTTGTGGCCAATGTGCAGACGCAGACCGAGGGAAGGGCGGAGAGAGAGAGATGGATAGAGAGGGCGAAACGAAATGATACAGACTGACGGTGAGAAAGAGAACGGGAGAAAGGAAAAGAAACAGAGAGAGAGAGAGAGAGAGAGAGAGAGAGAGAGAGAGAGAGCAAAAAAAGAAAGAGGAGACGAGGGAGAAAAAAAGGGGACAAAGAGAGAGAGGAGAACTGCTTTGTAGTCCGGCAGACTTCATTCTTATTAAAGCTGACGGCTCCATTCAGATGAGAAACATCTAAAATATTGAAATTGTCTGACAGAGACGCAGCCACATTTGTCCCGATACATTTAAACCAAATCAAATGTGTCGCTGCAGGGTAGAGAGAGAGAAAAGGAGAGAGAGGGAGATAATGCCTTTGACTGTGAGAGGCATCATGAAAATTAATACCTCCTGTCATGGGGACACACTTTCATTTT